>NW_027101854.1:0-74083 GCF_035609145.1 Eleutherodactylus coqui | reverse complement strand
TCGCGGCCGCCAGCCAGCTTGAGGCCTGGCAAGTACCAGTATGGGTGACCGGCTGGGAATCCAGGTCCTGTTGACTTTTAAGGCCGTGAGTAGGTTTCTTTCCTTTTCGGAAGTGCGTTCGCACTGCAGAAAGCCCATAGGAAAGGAGGAGGAGCTGTCAACGGGCATTCTAAGCTGAATGTGCCTGCTCTCGTCAGATCGCGGCCGCCAGCCAGCTTGAGGCCTGGCAAGTACCAGTATGGGTGACCGGCTGGGAATCCCAGGTCCAGTTGACTTTTAAGGCCGTGAGTAGGTTTCTTTCCCTTTCGGAGGTGCGTTCGCACTGCAGAAAGCCCATAGGAAAGGAGGAGGAGCTGTCAACGGGCAATCTAAGCTGAATGTGCCTGCTCTCGTCAGATCGCGGCCGCCAGCCAGCTTGAGGCCTGGCAAGTACCAGTATGGGTGACCGGCTGGGAATCCCAGGTCCCGTTGACTTTTAAGGCCGTGAGTAGGTTTCTTTTCTTTTCGGAAGTGCGTTCGCACTGCAGAAAGCCCATAGGAAAGGAGGAGGAGCTATCAACGGGCATTCTAAGCTGAATGTGCCTGCTCTCGTCAGATCGCGGCCGCCAGCCAGCTTGAGGCCTGGCAAGTACCAGTATGGGTGACCGGCTGGGAATCCCAGGTCCCGTTGACTTTTAAGGCCGTGAGTAGGTTTCTTTCCTTTTCGGAGGTGCGTTCGCACTGCAGAAAGCCCATAGGAAAGGAGGAGGAGCTGTCAACGGGCATTCTAAGCTGAATGTGCCTGCTCTCGTCAGATCGCGGCCGCCAGCCAGCTTGAGGCCTGGCAAGTACCAGTATGGGTGACCGGCTGGGAATCCCAGGTCCCGTTGACTTTTAAGGCCGTGAGTAGGTTTCTTTCCGTTTCGGAGGTGCGTTCGCACTGCAGAAAGCCCATAGGAAAGGAGGAGGAGCTGTTCAACGGGCATTCTAAGCTGAATGTGCCTGCTCTCGTCAGATCGCGGCCGCCAGCCAGCTTGAGGCCTGGCAAGTACCAGTATGGGTGACCGGCTGGGAATCCCAGGTCCCGTTGACTTTTAAGGCCGTGAGTAGGTTGCTTTCCTTTTCGGAGGTGCGTTCGCACTGCAGAAAGCCCATAGGAAAGGAGGAGGAGCTGTCAACGGGCATTCTAAGCTGAATGTGCCTGCTCTCGTCAGATCGCGGCCGCCAGCCAGCTTGAGGCCTGGCAAGTACCAGTATGGGTGACCGGCTGGGAATCCCAGGTCCCGTTGACTTTTAAGGCCGTGAGTAGGTTGCTTTCCTTTTCGGAGGTGCGTTCGCACTGCAGAAAGCCCATAGAAAAGGAGGAGGAGCTATCAACGGGCATTCTAAGCTGAATGTGCCTGCTCTCGTCAGATCGCGGCCGCCAGCCAGCTTGAGGCCTGGCAAGTACCAGTATGGGTGACCGGCTGGGAATCCCAGGTCCCGTTGACTTTTAAGGCCGTGAGTAGGTTTCTTTCCGTTTCGGAGGTGCGTTCGCACTGCAGAAAGCCCATAGGAAAGGAGGAGGAGCTGTCAACGGGCATTCTAAGCTGAATGTGCCTGCTCTCGTCAGATCGCGGCCGCCAGCCAGCTTGAGGCCTGGCAAGTACCAGTATGGGTGACCGGCTGGGAATCCCAGGTCCCGTTGACTTTTAAGGCCGTGAGTAGGTTGCTTTCCTTTTCGGAGGTGCGTTCGCACTGCAGAAAGCCCATAGGAAAGGAGGAGGAGCTGTCAACGGGCATTCTAAGCTGAATGTGCCTGCTCTCGTCAGATCGCGGCCGCCAGCCAGCTTGAGGCCTGGCAAGTACCAGTATGGGTGACCGGCTGGGAATCCCAGGTCCCGTTGACTTTTAAGGCCGTGAGTAGGTTGCTTTCCTTTTCGGAGGTGCGTTCGCACTGCAGAAAGCCCATAGAAAAGGAGGAGGAGCTGTCAACGGGCATTCTAAGCTGAATGTGCCTGCTCTCGTCAGATCGCGTCCGCCAGCCAGCTTGAGGCCTGGCAAGTACCAGTATGGGTGACCGGCTGGGAATCCCAGGTCCCGTTGACTTTTAAGGCCGTGAGTAGGTTGTTTTCCTTTTCGGAGGTGCGTTCGCACTGCAGAAAGCCCATAGGAAAGGAGGAGGAGCTGTCAACGGGCATTCTAAGCTGAATGTGCCTGCTCTCGTCAGATCGCGGCCGCCAGCCAGCTTGAGGCCTGGCAAGTACCAGTATGGGTGACCGGCTGGGAATCCCAGGTCCCGTTGACTTTTAAGGCCGTGAGTAGGTTGCTTTCCTTTTCGGAGGTGCGTTCGCACTGCAGAAAGCCCATAGGAAAGGAGGAGGAGCTGTCAACGGGCATTCTAAGCTGAATGTACCTGCTCTCGTCAGATCGCGGCCGCCAGCCAGCTTGAGGCCTGGCAAGTACCAGTATGGGTGACCGGCTGGGAATCCCAGGTCCCATTGACTTTAAGGCCGTGAGTAGGTTTCTTTCCGTTTCGGAGGTGCGTTCGCACTGCAGAAAGCCCATAGGAAAGGAGGAGGAGCTGTCAACGGGCATTCTAAGCTGAATGTGCCTGCTCTCGTCAGATTGCGGCCACCAGCCAGCTTGAGGCCTGGCAAGTACCAGTATGGGTGACCGGCTGGGAATCCAGGTCCCGTTGACTTTTAAGGCCGTGAGTAGGTTTCTTTCCTTTTCGGAGGTGCGTTCGCACTGCAGAAAGCCCATAGGAAAGGAGGAGGAGCTGTCAACGGGCATTCTAAGCTGAATGTGCCTGCTCTCGTCAGATCGCGGCCGCCAGCCAGCTTGAGGCCTGGCAAGTACCAGTATGGGTGACCGGCTGGGAATCCCAGGTCCCGTGATTTTTATGGCCGTGAGTAGGTTGCTTTCCTTTTCGGAGGTGCGTTCGCACTGCAGAAAGCCCATATGAAAGGAGGAGGAGCTGTCAACGGGCATTCTAAGCTGAATGTGCCTGCTCTCGTCAGATCGCGGCCGCCAGTCAGCTTGAGGCCTGGCAAGTACCAGTATGGGTGACCGGCTGGGAATCCCAGGTCCCGTTGACTTTTAAGGCCGTGAGTAGGTTTCTTTCCTTTTCGGAGGTGCGTTCGCACTGCAGAAAGCCCATAGGAAAGGAGGAGGAGCTGTCAACGGGCATTCTAAGCTGAATGTGCCTGCTCTCGTCAGATCGCGGCCGCCAGCCAGCTTGAGGCCTGGCAAGTACCAGTATGGGTGACCGGCTGGGAATCCCAGGTCCCGTTGACTTTTAAGGCCGTGAGTAGGTTTCTTTCCTTTTCGGAGGTGCGTTCGCACTGCAGAAAGCCCATAGGAAAGGAGGAGGAGCTGTCAACGGGCATTCTAAGCTGAATGTGCCTGCTCTCGTCAGATCGTGGCCGCCAGCCAGCTTGAGGCCTGGCAAGTACCAGTATGGGTGACCGGCTGGGAATCCCAGGTCCCGTTGACTTTTAAGGCCGTGAGTAGGTTTCTTTCCGTTTCGGAGGTGCGTTCGCACTGCAGAAAGCCCATAGGAAAGGAGGAGGAGCTGTCAACGGGCATTCTAAGCTGAATGTGCCTGCTCTCGTCAGATCGCGGCCGCCAGCCAGCTTGAGGCCTGGCAAGTACCAGTATGGGTGACCGGCTGGGAATCCCAGGTCCCGTTGACTTTTAAGGCCGTGAGTAGGTTTCTTTCCTTTTCGGAGGTGCGTTCGCACTGCAGAAAGCCCATAGGAAAGGAGGAGGAGCTGTCAACGGGCATTCTAAGCTGAATGTGCCTGCTCTCGTCAGATCGCGGCCGCCAGCCAGCTTGAGGCCTGGCAAGTACCAGTATGGGTGACCGGCTGGGAATCCCAGGTCCCGTTGACTTTTAAGGCCGTGAGTAGGTTGCTTTCCTTTTCGGAGGTGCGTTCGCACTGCAGAAAGCCCATAGGAAAGGAAGGAGGAGCTGTCAACGGGCATTCTAAGCTGAATGTACCTGCTCTCGTCAGATCGCGGCCGCCAGCCAGCTTGAGGCCTGGCAAGTACCAGTGTGGGTGACCGGCTGGGAATCCCAGGTCCCGTTGACTTTTAAGGCCGTGAGTAGGTTTCTTTCCTTTTCGGAGGTGCGTTCGCACTGCAGAAAGCCCATAGGAAAGGAGGAGGAGCTGTCAACGGGCATTCTAAGCTGAATGTGCCTGCTCTCGTCAGATCGCGGCCGCCAGCCAGCTTGAGGCCTGGCAAGTACCAGTATGGGTGACCGGCTGGGAATCCCAGGTCCCGTTGACTTTTAAGGCCGTGAGTAGGTTTCTTTCCGTTTCGGAGGTGCGTTCGCACTGCAGAAAGCCCATAGGAAAGGAGGAGGAGCTGTCAACGGGCATTCTAAGCTGAATGTGCCTGCTCTCGTCAGATCGCGGCCGCCAGCCAGCTTGAGGCCTGGCAAGTACCAGTATGGGTGACCGGCTGGGAATCCCAGGTCCCGTTGACTTTTAAGGCCGTGAGTAGGTTGCTTTCCTTTTCGGAGGTGCGTTCGCACTGCAGAAAGCCCATAGGAAAGGAGGAGGAGCTGTCAACGGGCATTCTAAGCTGAATGTGCCTGCTCTCGTCAGATCGCGGCCGCCAGCCAGCTTGAGGCCTGGCAAGTACCAGTATGGGTGACCGGCTGGGAATCCCAGGTCCCGTTGACTTTTAAGGCCGTGAGTAGGTTGCTTTCCTTTTCGGAGGTGCGTTCGCACTGCAGAAAGCCCATAGGAAAGGAGGAGGAGCTGTCAACGGGCATTCTAAGCTGAATGTGCCTGCTCTCGTCAGATCGCGGCCGCCAGCCAGCTTGAGGCCTGGCAAGTACCAGTATGGGTGACCGGCTGGGAATCCCAGGTCCCGTTGACTTTTAAGGCCGTGAGTAGGTTTCTTTCCTTTTCGGAGGTGCGTTCGCACTGCAGAAAGCCCATAGGAAAGGAGGAGGAGCTGTCAACGGGCATTCTAAGCTGAATGTGCCTGCTCTCGTCAGATCGCGGCCGCCAGCCAGCTTGAGGCCTGGCAAGTACCAGTATGGGTGACCGGCTGGGAATCCCAGGTCCCGTTGACTTTTAAGGCCGTGAGTAGGTTGCTTTCCGTTTCGGAGGTGCGTTCGCACTGCAGAAAGCCCATAGGAAAGGGAGGAGGAGCTGTCAACGGGCATTCTAAGCTGAATGTGCCTGCTCTCGTCAGATCGCGGCCGCCAGCCAGCTTGAGGCCTGGCAAGTACCAGTATGGGTGACCGGCTGGGAATCCCAGGTCCCGTTGACTTTTAAGGCCGTGAGTAGGTTTCTTTCCTTTTCGGAGGTGCGTTCGCACTGCAGAAAGCCCATAGGAAAGGAGGAGGAGCTGTCAACGGGCATTCTAAGCTGAATGTGCCTGCTCTCGTCAGATCGCGGCCGCCAGCCAGCTTGAGGCCTGGCAAGTACCAGTATGGGTGACCGGCTGGGAATCCCAGGTCCCGTTGACTTTTAGGCCGTGAGTAGGTTTCTTTCCGTTTCGGAGGTGCGTTCGCACTGCAGAAAGCCCATAGGAAAGGAGGAGGAGCTGTCAACGGGCATTCTAAGCTGAATGTGCCTGCTCTCGTCAGATCGCGGCCGCCAGCCAGCTTGAGGCCTGGCAAGTACCAGTATGGGTGACCGGCTGGAATCCCAGGTCCCGTTGACTTTTAAGGCCGTGAGTAGGTTTCTTTCCTTTTCGGAGGTGCGTTCGCACTGCAGAAAGCCCATAGGAAAGGAGGAGGAGCTGTCAACGGGCATTCTAAGCTGAATGTGCCTGCTCTCGTCAGATCGCGGCCGCCAGCCAGCTTGAGGCCTGGCAAGTACCAGTATGGGTGACCGGCTGGGAATCCCAGGTCCCGTTGACTTTTAAGGCCGTGAGTAGGTTGCTTTCCTTTTCGGAGGTGCGTTCGCACTGCAGAAAGCCCATAGGAAAGGAGGAGGAGCTGTCACGGGCATTCTAAGCTGAATGTGCCTGCTCTCGTCAGATCGCGGCCGCCAGCCAGCTTGAGGCTGGCAAGTACCAGTGTGGGGTGACCGGCTGGGAATCCCAGGTCCCGTTGACTTTTAAGGCCGTGAGTAGGTTTCTTTCCTTTTCGGAGGTGCGTTCGCACTGCAGAAAGCCCATAGGAAAGGAGGAGGAGCTGTCAACGGCATTCTAAGCTGAATGTGCCTGCTCTCGTCAGATCGCGGCCGCCAGCCAGCTTGAGGCCTGGCAAGTACCAGTATGGGTGACCGGCTGGGAATCCCAGGTCCCGTTGACTTTTAAGGCCGTGAGTAGGTTTCTTTCCGTTTCGGAGGTGCGTTCGCACTGCAGAAAGCCCATAGGAAAGGAGGAGGAGCTGTCAACGGGCATTCTAAGCTGAATGTGCCTGCTCTCGTCAGATCGCGGCCGCCAGCCAGCTTGAGGCCTGGCAAGTACCAGTATGGGTGACCGGCTGGGAATCCCAGGTCCCGTTGACTTTTAAGGCCGTGAGTAGGTTGCTTTCCTTTTCGGAGGTGCGTTCGCACTGCAGAAAGCCCATAGGAAAGGAGGAGGAGCTGTCAACGGGCATTCTAAGCTGAATGTGCCTGCTCTCGCCAGATCGCGCCGCCAGCCAGCTTGAGGCCTGGCAAGTACCAGTATGGGTGACCGGCTGGGAATCCCAGGTCCAGTTGACTTTTAAGGCCGTGAGTAGGTTTCTTTCCTTTTCGGAGGTGCGTTCGCACTGCAGAAAGCCCATAGGAAAGGAGGAGGAGCTGTCAACGGGCATTCTAAGCTGAATGTGCCTGCTCTCGTCAGATCGCGGCCGCCAGCCAGCTTGAGGCCTGGCAAGTACCAGTATGGGTGACCGGCTGGGAATCCCAGGTCCCGTTGACTTTTAAGGCCGTGAGTAGGTTGCTTTCCTTTTCGGAGGTGCGTTCGCACTGCAGAAAGCCCATAGGAAAGGAGGAGGAGCTGTCAACGGGCATTCTAAGCTGAATGTACCTGCTCTCGTCAGATCGCGGCCGCCAGCCAGCTTGAGGCCTGGCAAGTACCAGTGTGGGTGACCGGCTGGGAATCCCAGGTCCCGTTGACTTTTAAGGCCGTGAGTAGGTTTCTTTCCGTTTCGGAGGTGCGTTCGCACTGCAGAAAGCCCATAGGAAAGGAGGAGGAGCTGTCAACGGGCATTCTAAGCTGAATGTGCCTGCTCTCGTCAGATCGCGGCCGCCAGCCAGCTTGAGGCCTGGCAAGTACCAGTATGGGTGACCGGCTGGGAATCCCAGGTCCCGTTGACTTTTAAGGCCGTGAGTAGGTTGCTTTCCTTTTCGGAGGTGCGTTCGCAATGCAGAAAGCCCATAGGAAAGGAGGAGGAGCTGTCAACGGGCATTCTAAGCTGAATGTGCCTGCTCTCGTCAGATCGCGGCCGCCAGCCAGCTTGAGGCCTGGCAAGTACCAGTATGGGTGACCGGCTGGGAATCCCAGGTCCAGTTGACTTTTAAGGCCGTGAGTAGGTTTCTTTCCTTTTCGGAGGTGCGTTCGCACTGCAGAAAGCCCATAGGAAAGGAGGAGGAGCTGTCAACGGGCAATCTAAGCTGAATGTGCCTGCTCTTGTCAGATCGCGGCCGCCAGCCAGCTTGAGGCCTGGCAAGTACCAGTATGGGTGACCGGCTGGGAATCCCAGGTCCCGTTGACTTTTAAGGCCGTGAGTAGGTTTCTTTCCTTTTCGGAAGTGCGTTCGCACTGCAGAAAGCCCATAGGAAAGGAGGAGGAGCTATCAACGGGCATTCTAAGCTGAATGTGCCTGCTCTCGTCAGATCGCGGCCGCCAGCCAGCTTGAGGCCTGGCAAGTACTAGTATGGGTGACCGCTGGGAATCCCAGGTCCCGTTGACTTTTAAGGCCGTGAGTAGGTTTATTTCCTTTTCGGAGGTGCGTTCGCACTGCAGAAAGCCCATAGGAAAGGAGGAGGAGCTGTCAACGGGCATTCTAAGCTGAATGTGCCTGCTCTCGTCAGATCGCGGCCGCCAGCCAGCTTGAGGCCTGGCAAGTACCAGTATGGGTGACCGGCTGGGAATCCCAGGTCCCGTTGACTTTTAAGGCCGTGAGTAGGTTTCTTTCCGTTTCGGAGGTGCGTTCGCACTGCAGAAAGCCCATAGGAAAGGAGGAGGAGCTGTCAACGGGCATTCTAAGCTGAATGTGCCTGCTCTCGTCAGATCGCGGCCGCCAGCCAGCTTGAGGCCTGGCAAGTACCAGTATGGGTGACCGGCTGGGAATCCCAGGTCCCGTTGACTTTTAAGGCCGTGAGTAGGTTGCTTTCCTTTTCGGAGGTGCGTTCGCACTGCAGAAAGCCCATAGGAAAGGAGGAGGAGCTGTCAACGGGCATTCTAAGCTGAATGTGCCTGCTCTCGTCAGATCGCGGCCGCCAGCCAGCTTGAGGCCTGGCAAGTACCAGTATGGGTGACCGGCTGGGAATCCCAGGTCCAGTTGACTTTAAGGCCGTGAGTAGGTTTCTTTCCTTTTCGGAGGTGCGTTCGCACTGCAGAAAGCCCATAGGAAAGGAGGAGGAGCTGTCAACGGGCATTCTAAGCTGAATGTGCCTGCTCTCGTCAGATCGCGGCCGCCAGCCAGCTTGAGGCCTGGCAAGTACCAGTATGGGTGACCGGCTGGGAATCCCAGGTCCCGTTGACTTTTAAGGCCGTGAGTAGGTTTCTTTCCTTTTCGGAGGTGCGTTCGCACTGCAGAAAGCCCATAGGAAAGGAGGAGGAGCTGTCAACGGGCATTCTAAGCTGAATGTGCCTGCTCTCGTCAGATCGCGGCCGCCAGCCAGCTTGAGGCCTGGCAAGTACCAGTATGGGTGACCGGCTGGGAATCCCAGGTCCCGTTGACTTTTAAGGCCGTGAGTAGGTTTCTTTCCGTTTCGGAGGTGCGTTCGCACTGCAGAAAGCCCATAGGAAAGGAGGAGGAGCTGTCAACGGGCATTCTAAGCTGAATGTGCCTGCTCTCGTCAGATCGCGGCCGCCAGCCAGCTTGAGGCCTGGCAAGTACCAGTATGGGTGACCGGCTGGGAATCCCAGGTCCCGTTGACTTTTAAGGCCGTGAGTAGGTTTCTTTCCTTTTCGGAGGTGCGTTCGCACTGCAGAAAGCCCATAGGAAAGGAGGAGGAGCTGTCAACGGGCATTCTAAGCTGAATGTGCCTGCTCTCGTCAGATCGCGGCCGCCAGCCAGCTTGAGGCCTGGCAAGTACCAGTATGGGTGACGGCTGGGAATCCCAGGTCCAGTTGACTTTTAAGGCCGTGAGTAGGTTTCTTTCCTTTTCGGAGGTGCGTTCGCACTGCAGAAAGCCCATAGGAAAGGAGGAGGAGCTGTCAACGGGCATTCTAAGCTGAATGTGCCTGCTCTCGTCAGATCGCGGCCGCCAGCCAGCTTGAGGCCTGGCAAGTACCAGTATGGGTGACCGGCTGGGAATCCCAGGTCCCGTTGACTTTTAAGGCCGTGAGTAGGTTGCTTTCCTTTTCGGAGGTGCGTTCGCACTGCAGAAAGCCCATAGGAAAGGAGGAGGAGCTGTCAACGGGCATTCTAAGCTGAATGTACCTGCTCTCGTCAGATCGCGGCCGCCAGCCAGCTTGAGGCCTGGCAAGTACCAGTGTGGGTGACCGGCTGGGAATCCCAGGTCCCGTTGACTTTTAAGGCCGTGAGTAGGTTTCTTTCCTTTTCGGAGGTGCGTTCGCACTGCAGAAAGCCCATAGGAAAGGAGGAGGAGCTGTCAACGGGCATTCTAAGCTGAATGTGCCTGCTCTCGTCAGATCGCGGCCGCCAGCCAGCTTGAGGCCTGGCAAGTACCAGTATGGGTGACCGGCTGGGAATCCCAGGTCCCGTTGACTTTTAAGGCCGTGAGTAGGTTTCTTTCCGTTTCGGAGGTGCGTTCGCACTGCAGAAAGCCCATAGGAAAGGAGGAGGAGCTGTCAACGGGCATTCTAAGCTGAATGTGCCTGCTCTCGTCAGATCGCGGCCGCCAGCCAGCTTGAGGCCTGGCAAGTACCAGTATGGGTGACCGGCTGGGAATCCCAGGTCCCGTTGACTTTTAAGGCCGTGAGTAGGTTGCTTTCCTTTTCGGAGGTGCGTTCGCAATGCAGAAAGCCCATAGGAAAGGAGGAGGAGCTGTCAACGGGCATTCTAAGCTGAATGTGCCTGCTCTCGTCAGATCGCGGCCGCCAGCCAGCTGAGGCCTGGCAAGTACCAGTATGGGTGACCGGCTGGGAATCCCAGGTCCAGTTGACTTTTAAGGCCGTGAGTAGGTTTCTTTCCTTTTCGGAGGTGCGTTCGCACTGCAGAAAGCCCATAGGAAAGGAGGAGGAGCTGTCAACGGGCAATCTAAGCTGAATGTGCCTGCTCTTGTCAGATCGCGGCCGCCAGCCAGCTTGAGGCCTGGCAAGTACCAGTATGGGTGACCGGCTGGGAATCCCAGGTCCCGTTGACTTTTAAGGCCGTGAGTAGGTTTCTTTCCTTTTCGGAAGTGCGTTCGCACTGCAGAAAGCCCATAGGAAAGGAGGAGGAGCTATCAACGGGCATTCTAAGCTGAATGTGCCTGCTCTCGTCAGATCGCGGCCGCCAGCCAGCTTGAGGCCTGGCAAGTACTAGTATGGGTGACCGGCTGGGAATCCCAGGTCCCGTTGACTTTTAAGGCCGTGAGTAGGTTTATTTCCTTTTCGGAGGTGCGTTCGCACTGCAGAAAGCCCATAGGAAAGGAGGAGGAGCTGTCAACGGGCATTCTAAGCTGAATGTGCCTGCTCTCGTCAGATCGCGGCCGCCAGCCAGCTTGAGGCCTGGCAAGTACCAGTATGGGTGACCGGCTGGGAATCCCAGGTCCCGTTGACTTTTAAGGCCGTGAGTAGGTTTCTTTCCGTTTCGGAGGTGCGTTCGCACTGCAGAAAGCCCATAGGAAAGGAGGAGAGCTGTCAACGGGCATTCTAAGCTGAATGTGCCTGCTCTCGTCAGATCGCGGCCGCCAGCCAGCTTGAGGCCTGGCAAGTACCAGTATGGGTGACCGGCTGGGAATCCCAGGTCCCGTTGACTTTTAAGGCCGTGAGTAGGTTGCTTTCCTTTTCGAGTGCGTTCGCACTGCAGAAAGCCCATAGGAAAGGAGGAGGAGCTGTCAACGGGCATTCTAAGCTGAATGTGCCTGCTCTCGTCAGATCGCGGCCGCCAGCCAGCTTGAGGCCTGGCAAGTACCAGTATGGGTGACCGGCTGGGAATCCCAGGTCCAGTTGACTTTTAAGGCCGTGAGTAGGTTTCTTTCCTTTTCGGAGGTGCGTTCGCACTGCAGAAAGCCCATAGGAAAGGAGGAGGAGCTGTCAACGGGCATTCTAAGCTGAATGTGCCTGCTCTCGTCAGATCGCGGCCGCCAGCCAGCTTGAGGCCTGGCAAGTACCAGTATGGGTGACCGGCTGGGAATCCCAGGTCCCGTTGACTTTTAAGGCCGTGAGTAGGTTGCTTTCCTTTTCGGAGGTGCGTTCGCACTGCAGAAAGCCCATAGGAAAGGAGGAGGAGCTGTCAACGGGCATTCTAAGCTGAATGTGCCTGCTCTCGTCAGATCGCGGCCGCCAGCCAGCTTGAGGCCTGGCAAGTACCAGTATGGGTGACCGGCTGGGAATCCCAGGTCCCGTTGACTTTTAAGGCCGTGAGTAGGTTTCTTTCCTTTTCGGAGGTGCGTTCGCACTGCAGAAAGCCCATAGGAAAGGAGGAGGAGCTGTCAACGGGCATTCTAAGCTGAATGTGCCTGCTCTCGTCAGATCGCGGCCGCCAGCCAGCTTGAGGCCTGGCAAGTACCAGTATGGGTGACCGGCTGGGAATCCCAGGTCCCGTTGACTTTTAAGGCCGTGAGTAGGTTTCTTTCCGTTTCGGAGGTGCGTTCGCACTGCAGAAAGCCCATAGGAAAGGAGGAGGAGCTGTCAACGGGCATTCTAAGCTGAATGTGCCTGCTCTCGTCAGATCGCGGCCGCCAGCCAGCTTGAGGCCTGGCAAGTACCAGTATGGGTGACCGGCTGGGAATCCCAGGTCCCGTTGACTTTTAAGGCCGTGAGTAGGTTTCTTTCCTTTTCGGAGGTGCGTTCGCACTGCAGAAAGCCCATAGGAAAGGAGGAGGAGCTGTCAACGGGCATTCTAAGCTGAATGTGCCTGCTCTCGTCAGATCGCGGCCGCCAGCCAGCTTGAGGCCTGGCAAGTACCAGTATGGGTGACCGGCTGGGAATCCCAGGTCCCGTTGACTTTTAAGGCCGTGAGTAGGTTGCTTTCCTTTTCGGAGGTGCGTTCGCACTGCAGAAAGCCCATAGGAAAGGAGGAGGAGCTGTCAACGGGCATTCTAAGCTGAATGTACCTGCTCTCGTCAGATCGCGGCCGCCAGCCAGCTTGAGGCCTGGCAAGTACCAGTGTGGGTGACCGGCTGGGAATCCCAGGTCCCATTGACTTTTAAGGCCGTGAGTAGGTTTCTTTCCTTTTCGGAGGTGCGTTCGCACTGCAGAAAGCCCATAGGAAAGGAGGAGGAGCTGTCAACGGGCATTCTAAGCTGAATGTGCCTGCTCTCGTCAGATCGCGGCCGCCAGCCAGCTTGAGGCCTGGCAAGTACCAGTATGGGTGACCGGCTGGGAATCCCAGGTCCCGTTGACTTTTAAGGCCGTGAGTAGGTTTCTTTCCGTTTCGGAGGTGCGTTCGCACTGCAGAAAGCCCATAGGAAAGGAGGAGGAGCTGTCAACGGGCATTCTAAGCTGAATGTGCCTGCTCTCGTCAGATCGCGGCCGCCAGCCAGCTTGAGGCCTGGCAAGTACCAGTATGGGTGACCGGCTGGGAATCCCAGGTCCCGTTGACTAGGCGTGCCGTCGGTTCGCTTTCCTATGGCTTCTGCAGTGCGAACGCACCTCGAAAAGGAAAGCAACCTAGCTCACGGCCTTAAAAGTCAACGGGACCTGGGATTCCCAGCCGGTCACCCATACTGGTACTTGCCAGGCCTCAAGCTGGCTGGCGGCCGCGATCTGACGAGAGCAGGCACATTCAGCTTAGAATGCCCGTTGACAGCTCCTCCTCCTTTCCTATGGGCTTTCTGCAGTGCGAACGCACCTCCGAAACGGAAAGAAACCTACTCACGGCCTTAAAAGTCAACGGGACCTGGGATTCCCAGCCGGTCACCCATACTGGTACTTGCCAGGCCTCAAGCTGGCTGGCGGCCGCGATCTGACGAGAGCAGGCACATTCAGCTTAGAATGCCCGTTGACAGCTCCTCCTCCTTTCCTATGGGCTTTCTGCAGTGCGAACGCACCTCCGAAAAGGAAAGAAACCTACTCACGGCCTTAAAAGTCAATGGGACCTGGGATTCCCAGCCGGTCACCCACACTGGTACTTGCCAGGCCTCAAGCTGGCTGGCGGCCGCGATCTGACGAGAGCAGGTACATTCAGCTTAGAATGCCCGTTGACAGCTCCTCCTCCTTTCCTATGGGCTTTCTGCAGTGCGAACGCACCTCCGAAAAGGAAAGCAACCTACTCACGGCCTTAAAAGTCAACGGGACCTGGGATTCCCAGCCGGTCACCCATACTGGTACTTGCCAGGCCTCAAGCTGGCTGGCGGCCGCGATCTGACGAGAGCAGGCACATTCAGCTTAGAATGCCCGTTGACAGCTCCTCCTCCTTTCCTATGGGCTTTCTGCAGTGCGAACGCACCTCCGAAAAGGAAAGAAACCTACTCACGGCCTTAAAAGTCAACGGGACCTGGGATTCCCAGCCGGTCACCCATACTGGTACTTGCCAGGCCTCAAGCTGGCTGGCGGCCGCGATCTGACGAGAGCAGGCACATTCAGCTTAGAATGCCCGTTGACAGCTCCTCCTCCTTTCCTATGGGCTTTCTGCAGTGCGAACGCACCTCCGAAACGGAAAGAAACCTACTCACGGCCTTAAAAGTCAACGGGACCTGGGATTCCCAGCCGGTCACCCATACTGGTACTTGCCAGGCCTCAAGCTGGCTGGCGGCCGCGATCTGACGAGAGCAGGCACATTCAGCTTAGAATGCCCGTTGACAGCTCCTCCTCCTTTCCTATGGGCTTTCTGCAGTGCGAACGCACCTCCGAAAAGGAAAGAAACCTACTCACGGCCTTAAAAGTCAACGGGACCTGGGATTCCCAGCCGGTCACCCATACTGGTACTTGCCAGGCCTCAAGCTGGCTGGCGGCCGCGATCTGACGAGAGCAGGCACATTCAGCTTAGAATGCCCGTTGACAGCTCCTCCTCCTTTCCTATGGGCTTTCTGCAGTGCGAACGCACCTCCGAAAAGGAAAGCAACCTACTCACGGCCTTAAAAGTCAACGGGACCTGGGATTCCCAGCCGGTCACCCATACTGGTACTTGCCAGGCCTCAAGCTGGCTGGCGGCCGCGATCTGACGAGAGCAGGCACATTCAGCTTAGAATGCCCGTTGACAGCTCCTCCTCCTTTCCTATGGGCTTTCTGCAGTGCGAACGCACCTCCGAAAAGGAAAGAAACCTACTCACGGCCTTAAAAGTCAACTGGACCTGGGATTCCCAGCCGGTCACCCATACTGGTACTTGCCAGGCCTCAAGCTGGCTGGCGGCCGCGATCTGACGAGAGCAGGCACATTCAGCTTAGAATGCCCGTTGACAGCTCCTCCTCCTTTCCTATGGCTTTCTGCAGTGCGAACGCACCTCCGAAAAGGAAAGCAACCTACTCACGGCCTTAAAAGTCAACGGGACCTGGGATTCCCAGCCGGTCACCCATACTGGTACTTGCCAGGCCTCAAGCTGGCTGGCGGCCGCGATCTGACGAGAGCAGGCACATTCAGCTTAGAATGCCCGTTGACAGCTCCTCCTCCTTTCCTATGGGCTTTCTGCAGTGCGAACGCACCTCCGAAACGGAAAGAAACCTACTCACGGCCTTAAAAGTCAACGGGACCTGGGATTCCCAGCCGGTCACCCATACTGGTACTTGCCAGGCCTCAAGCTGGCTGGCGGCCGCGATCTGACGAGAGCAGGCACATTCAGCTTAGAATGCCCGTTGACAGCTCCTCCTCCTTTCCTATGGGCTTTCTGCAGTGCGAACGCACCTCCGAAAAGGAAATAAACCTACTCACGGCCTTAAAAGTCAACGGGACCTGGGATTCCCAGCCGGTCACCCATACTAGTACTTGCCAGGCCTCAAGCTGGCTGGCGGCCGCGATCTGACGAGAGCAGGCACATTCAGCTTAGAATGCCCGTTGATAGCTCCTCCTCCTTTCCTATGGGCTTTCTGCAGTGCGAACGCACTTCCGAAAAGGAAAGAAACCTACTCACGGCCTTAAAAGTCAACGGGACCTGGGATTCCCAGCCGGTCACCCATACTGGTACTTGCCAGGCCTCAAGCTGGCTGGCGGCCGCGATCTGACAAGAGCAGGCACATTCAGCTTAGATTGCCCGTTGACAGCTCCTCCTCCTTTCCTATGGGCTTTCTGCAGTGCGAACGCACCTCCGAAAAGGAAAGAAACCTACTCACGGCCTTAAAAGTCAACTGGACCTGGGATTCCCAGCCGGTCACCCATACTGGTACTTGCCAGGCCTCAAGCTGGCTGGCGGCCGCGATCTGACGAGAGCAGGCACATTCAGCTTAGAATGCCCGTTGACAGCTCCTCCTCCTTTCCTATGGGCTTTCTGCATTGCGAACGCACCTCCGAAAAGGAAAGCAACCTACTCACGGCCTTAAAAGTCAACGGGACCTGGGATTCCCAGCCGGTCACCCATACTGGTACTTGCCAGGCCTCAAGCTGGCTGGCGGCCGCGATCTGACGAGAGCAGGCACATTCAGCTTAGAATGCCCGTTGACAGCTCCTCCTCCTTTCCTATGGGCTTTCTGCAGTGCGAACGCACCTCCGAAACGGAAAGAAACCTACTCACGGCCTTAAAAGTCAACGGGACCTGGGATTCCCAGCCGGTCACCCATACTGGTACTTGCCAGGCCTCAAGCTGGCTGGCGGCCGCGATCTGACGAGAGCAGGCACATTCAGCTTAGAATGCCCGTTGACAGCTCCTCCTCCTTTCCTATGGGCTTTCTGCAGTGCGAACGCACCTCCGAAAAGGAAAGAAACCTACTCACGGCCTTAAAAGTCAACGGGACCTGGGATTCCCAGCCGGTCACCCACACTGGTACTTGCCAGGCCTCAAGCTGGCTGGCGGCCGCGATCTGACGAGAGCAGGTACATTCAGCTTAGAATGCCCGTTGACAGCTCCTCCTCCTTTCCTATGGGCTTTCTGCAGTGCGAACGCACCTCCGAAAAGGAAAGCAACCTACTCACGGCCTTAAAAGTCAACGGGACCTGGGATTCCCAGCCGGTCACCCATACTGGTACTTGCCAGGCCTCAAGCTGGCTGGCGGCCGCGATCTGACGAGAGCAGGCACATTCAGCTTAGAATGCCCGTTGACAGCTCCTCCTCCTTTCCTATGGGCTTTCTGCAGTGCGAACGCACCTCCGAAAAGGAAAGAAACCTACTCACGGCCTTAAAAGTCAACTGGACCTGGGATTCCCAGCCGGTCACCCATACTGGTACTTGCCAGGCCTCAAGCTGGCTGGCGGCCGCGATCTGACGAGAGCAGGCACATTCAGCTTAGAATGCCCGTTGACAGCTCCTCCTCCTTTCCTATGGGCTTTCTGCAGTGCGAACGCACCTCCGAAAAGGAAAGAAACCTACTCACGGCCTTAAAAGTCAACGGGACCTGGGATTCCCAGCCGGTCACCCATACTGGTACTTGCCAGGCCTCAAGCTGGCTGGCGGCCGCGATCTGACGAGAGCAGGCACATTCAGCTTAGAATGCCCGTTGACAGCTCCTCCTCCTTTCCTATGGGCTTTCTGCAGTGCGAACGCACCTCCGAAACGGAAAGAAACCTACTCACGGCCTTAAAAGTCAACGGGACCTGGGATTCCCAGCCGGTCACCCATACTGGTACTTGCCAGGCCTCAAGCTGGCTGGCGGCCGCGATCTGACGAGAGCAGGCACATTCAGCTTAGAATGCCCGTTGACAGCTCCTCCTCCTTTCCTATGGGCTTTCTGCAGTGCGAACGCACCTCCGAAAAGGAAAGAAACCTACTCACGGCCTTAAAAGTCAACGGGACCTGGGATTCCCAGCCGGTCACCCATACTGGTACTTGCCAGGCCTCAAGCTGGCTGGCGGCCGCGATCTGACGAGAGCAGGCACATTCAGCTTAGAATGCCCGTTGACAGCTCCTCCTCCTTTCCTATGGGCTTTCTGCAGTGCGAACGCACCTCCGAAAAGGAAAGAAACCTACTCACGGCCTTAAAAGTCAACTGGACCTGGGATTCCCAGCCGGTCACCCATACTGGTACTTGCCAGGCCTCAAGCTGGCTGGCGGCCGCGATCTGACGAGAGCAGGCACATTCAGCTTAGAATGCCCGTTGACAGCTCCTCCTCCTTTCCTATGGGCTTTCTGCAGTGCGAACGCACCTCCGAAAAGGAAAGCAACCTACTCACGGCCTTAAAAGTCAACGGGACCTGGGATTCCCAGCCGGTCACCCATACTGGTACTTGCCAGGCCTCAAGCTGGCTGGCGGCCGCGATCTGACGAGAGCAGGCACATTCAGCTTAGAATGCCCGTTGACAGCTCCTCCTCCTTTCCTATGGGCTTTCTGCAGTGCGAACGCACCTCCGAAACGGAAAGAAACCTACTCACGGCCTTAAAAGTCAACGGGACCTGGGATTCCCAGCCGGTCACCCATACTGGTACTTGCCAGGCCTCAAGCTGGCTGGCGGCCGCGATCTGACGAGAGCAGGCACATTCAGCTTAGAATGCCCGTTGACAGCTCCTCCTCCTTTCCTATGGGCTTTCTGCAGTGCGAACGCACCTCCGAAAAGGAAATAAACCTACTCACGGCCTTAAAAGTCAACGGGACCTGGGATTCCCAGCCGGTCACCCATACTAGTACTTGCCAGGCCTCAAGCTGGCTGGCGGCCGCGATCTGACGAGAGCAGGCACATTCAGCTTAGAATGCCCGTTGATAGCTCCTCCTCCTTTCCTATGGGCTTTCTGCAGTGCGAACGCACTTCCGAAAAGGAAAGAAACCTACTCACGGCCTTAAAAGTCAACGGGACCTGGGATTCCCAGCCGGTCACCCATACTGGTACTTGCCAGGCCTCAAGCTGGCTGGCGGCCGCGATCTGACAAGAGCAGGCACATTCAGCTTAGATTGCCCGTTGACAGCTCCTCCTCCTTTCCTATGGGCTTTCTGCAGTGCGAACGCACCTCCGAAAAGGAAAGAAACCTACTCACGGCCTTAAAAGTCAACTGGACCTGGGATTCCCAGCCGGTCACCCATACTGGTACTTGCCAGGCCTCAAGCTGGCTGGCGGCCGCGATCTGACGAGAGCAGGCACATTCAGCTTAGAATGCCCGTTGACAGCTCCTCCTCCTTTCCTATGGGCTTTCTGCATTGCGAACGCACCTCCGAAAAGGAAAGCAACCTACTCACGGCCTTAAAAGTCAACGGGACCTGGGATTCCCAGCCGGTCACCCATACTGGTACTTGCCAGGCCTCAAGCTGGCTGGCGGCCGCGATCTGACGAGAGCAGGCACATTCAGCTTAGAATGCCCGTTGACAGCTCCTCCTCCTTTCCTATGGGCTTTCTGCAGTGCGAACGCACCTCCGAAACGGAAAGAAACCTACTCACGGCCTTAAAAGTCAACGGGACCTGGGATTCCCAGCCGGTCACCCACACTGGTACTTGCCAGGCCTCAAGCTGGCTGGCGGCCGCGATCTGACGAGAGCAGGTACATTCAGCTTAGAATGCCCGTTGACAGCTCCTCCTCCTTTCCTATGGGCTTTCTGCAGTGCGAACGCACCTCCGAAAAGGAAAGCAACCTACTCACGGCCTTAAAAGTCAACGGGACCTGGGATTCCCAGCCGGTCACCCATACTGGTACTTGCCAGGCCTCAAGCTGGCTGGCGGCCGCGATCTGACGAGAGCAGGCACATTCAGCTTAGAATGCCCGTTGACAGCTCCTCCTCCTTTCCTATGGGCTTTCTGCAGTGCGAACGCACCTCCGAAAAGGAAAGAAACCTACTCACGGCCTTAAAAGTCAACTGGACCTGGGATTCCCAGCCGGTCACCCATACTGGTACTTGCCAGGCCTCAAGCTGGCTGGCGGCCGCGATCTGGCGAGAGCAGGCACATTCAGCTTAGAATGCCCGTTGACAGCTCCTCCTCCTTTCCTATGGGCTTTCTGCAGTGCGAACGCACCTCCGAAAAGGAAAGCAACCTACTCACGGCCTTAAAAGTCAACGGGACCTGGGATTCCCAGCCGGTCACCCATACTGGTACTTGCCAGGCCTCAAGCTGGCTGGCGGCCGCGATCTGACGAGAGCAGGCACATTCAGCTTAGAATGCCCGTTGACAGCTCCTCCTCCTTTCCTATGGGCTTTCTGCAGTGCGAACGCACCTCCGAAACGGAAAGAAACCTACTCACGGCCTTAAAAGTCAACGGGACCTGGGATTCCCAGCCGGTCACCCATACTGGTACTTGCCAGGCCTCAAGCTGGCTGGCGGCCGCGATCTGACGAGAGCAGGCACATTCAGCTTAGAATGCCCGTTGACAGCTCCTCCTCCTTTCCTATGGGCTTTCTGCAGTGCGAACGCACCTCCGAAAAGGAAAGAAACCTACTCACGGCCTTAAAAGTCAACGGGACCTGGGATTCCCAGCCGGTCACCCACACTGGTACTTGCCAGGCCTCAAGCTGGCTGGCGGCCGCGATCTGACGAGAGCAGGCACATTCAGCTTAGAATGCCCGTTGACAGCTCCTCCTCCTTTCCTATGGGCTTTCTGCAGTGCGAACGCACCTCCGAAAAGGAAAGCAACCTACTCACGGCCTTAAAAGTCAACGGGACCTGGGATTCCCAGCCGGTCACCCATACTGGTACTTGCCAGGCCTCAAGCTGGCTGGCGGCCGCGATCTGACGAGAGCAGGCACATTCAGCTTAGAATGCCCGTTGACAGCTCCTCCTCCTTTCCTATGGGCTTTCTGCAGTGCGAACGCACCTCCGAAAAGGAAAGAAACCTACTCACGGCCTTAAAAGTCAACGGGACCTGGGATTCCCAGCCGGTCACCCATACTGGTACTTGCCAGGCCTCAAGCTGGCTGGCGGCCGCGATCTGACGAGAGCAGGCACATTCAGCTTAGAATGCCCGTTGACAGCTCCTCCTCCTTTCCTATGGGCTTTCTGCAGTGCGAACGCACCTCCGAAACGGAAAGAAACCTACTCACGGCCTTAAAAGTCAACGGGACCTGGGATTCCCAGCCGGTCACCCATACTGGTACTTGCCAGGCCTCAAGCTGGCTGGCGGCCGCGATCTGACGAGAGCAGGCACATTCAGCTTAGAATGCCCGTTGACAGCTCCTCCTCCTTTCCTATGGGCTTTCTGCAGTGCGAACGCACCTCCGAAAAGGAAAGAAACCTACTCACGGCCTTAAAAGTCAACGGGACCTGGGATTCCCAGCCGGTCACCCATACTGGTACTTGCCAGGCCTCAAGCTGGCTGGCGGCCGCGATCTGACGAGAGCAGGCACATTCAGCTTAGAATGCCCGTTGACAGCTCCTCCTCCTTTCCTATGGGCTTTCTGCAGTGCGAACGCACCTCCGAAACGGAAAGCAACCTACTCACGGCCTTAAAAGTCAACGGGACCTGGGATTCCCAGCCGGTCACCCATACTGGTACTTGCCAGGCCTCAAGCTGGCTGGCGGCCGCGATCTGACGAGAGCAGGCACATTCAGCTTAGAATGCCCGTTGACAGCTCCTCCTCCTTTCCTATGGGCTTTCTGCAGTGCGAACGCACCTCCGAAAAGGAAAGAAACCTACTCACGGCCTTAAAAGTCAACGGGACCTGGGATTCCCAGCCGGTCACCCATACTGGTACTTGCCAGGCCTCAAGCTGGCTGGCGGCCGCGATCTGACGAGAGCAGGCACATTCAGCTTAGAATGCCCGTTGACAGCTCCTCCTCCTTTCCTATGGGCTTTCTGCAGTGCGAACGCACCTCCGAAAAGGAAAGCAACCTACTCACGGCCTTAAAAGTCAACGGGACCTGGGATTCCCAGCCGGTCACCCATACTGGTACTTGCCAGGCCTCAAGCTGGCTGGCGGCCGCGATCTGACGAGAGCAGGCACATTCAGCTTAGAATGCCCGTTGACAGCTCCTCCTCCTTTCCTATGGGCTTTCTGCAGTGCGAACGCACCTCCGAAAAGGAAAGCAACCTACTCACGGCCTTAAAAGTCAACGGGACCTGGGATTCCCAGCCGGTCACCCATACTGGTACTTGCCAGGCCTCAAGCTGGCTGGCGGCCGCGATCTGACGAGAGCAGGCACATTCAGCTTAGAATGCCCGTTGACAGCTCCTCCTCCTTTCCTATGGGCTTTCTGCAGTGCGAACGCACCTCCGAAACGGAAAGAAACCTACTCACGGCCTTAAAAGTCAACGGGACCTGGGATTCCCAGCCGGTCACCCATACTGGTACTTGCCAGGCCTCAAGCTGGCTGGCGGCCGCGATCTGACGAGAGCAGGCACATTCAGCTTAGAATGCCCGTTGACAGCTCCTCCTCCTTTCCTATGGGCTTTCTGCAGTGCGAACGCACCTCCGAAAAGGAAAGAAACCTACTCACGGCCTTAAAAGTCAACGGGACCTGGGATTCCCAGCCGGTCACCCACACTGGTACTTGCCAGGCCTCAAGCTGGCTGGCGGCCGCGATCTGACGAGAGCAGGTACATTCAGCTTAGAATGCCCGTTGACAGCTCCTCCTCCTTTCCTATGGGCTTTCTGCAGTGCGAACGCACCTCCGAAAAGGAAAGCAACCTACTCACGGCCTTAAAAGTCAACGGGACCTGGGATTCCCAGCCGGTCACCCATACTGGTACTTGCCAGGCCTCAAGCTGGCTGGCGGCCGCGATCTGACGAGAGCAGGCACATTCAGCTTAGAATGCCCGTTGACAGCTCCTCCTCCTTTCCTATGGGCTTTCTGCAGTGCGAACGCACCTCCGAAAAGGAAAGAAACCTACTCACGGCCTTAAAAGTCAACGGGACCTGGGATTCCCAGCCGGTCACCCATACTGGTACTTGCCAGGCCTCAAGCTGGCTGGCGGCCGCGATCTGACGAGAGCAGGCACATTCAGCTTAGAATGCCCGTTGACAGCTCCTCCTCCTTTCCTATGGGCTTTCTGCAGTGCGAACGCACCTCCGAAACGGAAAGAAACCTACTCACGGCCTTAAAAGTCAACGGGACCTGGGATTCCCAGCCGGTCACCCATACTGGTACTTGCCAGGCCTCAAGCTGGCTGGCGGCCACGATCTGACGAGAGCAGGCACATTCAGCTTAGAATGCCCGTTGACAGCTCCTCCTCCTTTCCTATGGGCTTTCTGCAGTGCGAACGCACCTCCGAAAAGGAAAGAAACCTACTCACGGCCTTAAAAGTCAACGGGACCTGGGATTCCCAGCCGGTCACCCATACTGGTACTTGCCAGGCCTCAAGCTGGCTGGCGGCCGCGATCTGACGAGAGCAGGCACATTCAGCTTAGAATGCCCGTTGACAGCTCCTCCTCCTTTCCTATGGGCTTTCTGCAGTGCGAACGCACCTCCGAAAAGGAAAGAAACCTACTCACGGCCTTAAAAGTCAACGGGACCTGGGATTCCCAGCCGGTCACCCATACTGGTACTTGCCAGGCCTCAAGCTGACTGGCGGCCGCGATCTGACGAGAGCAGGCACATTCAGCTTAGAATGCCCGTTGACAGCTCCTCCTCCTTTCATATGGGCTTTCTGCAGTGCGAACGCACCTCCGAAAAGGAAAGCAACCTACTCACGGCCATAAAAATCAACGGGACCTGGGATTCCCAGCCGGTCACCCATACTGGTACTTGCCAGGCCTCAAGCTGGCTGGCGGCCGCGATCTGACGAGAGCAGGCACATTCAGCTTAGAATGCCCGTTGACAGCTCCTCCTCCTTTCCTATGGGCTTTCTGCAGTGCGAACGCACCTCCGAAAAGGAAAGAAACCTACTCACGGCCTTAAAAGTCAACGGGACCTGGGATTCCCAGCCGGTCACCCATACTGGTACTTGCCAGGCCTCAAGCTGGCTGGTGGCCGCAATCTGACGAGAGCAGGCACATTCAGCTTAGAATGCCCGTTGACAGCTCCTCCTCCTTTCCTATGGGCTTTCTGCAGTGCGAACGCACCTCCGAAACGGAAAGAAACCTACTCACGGCCTTAAAAGTCAATGGGACCTGGGATTCCCAGCCGGTCACCCATACTGGTACTTGCCAGGCCTCAAGCTGGCTGGCGGCCGCGATCTGACGAGAGCAGGTACATTCAGCTTAGAATGCCCGTTGACAGCTCCTCCTCCTTTCCTATGGGCTTTCTGCAGTGCGAACGCACCTCCGAAAAGGAAAGCAACCTACTCACGGCCTTAAAAGTCAACGGGACCTGGGATTCCCAGCCGGTCACCCATACTGGTACTTGCCAGGCCTCAAGCTGGCTGGCGGCCGCGATCTGACGAGAGCAGGCACATTCAGCTTAGAATGCCCGTTGACAGCTCCTCCTCCTTTCCTATGGGCTTTCTGCAGTGCGAACGCACCTCCGAAAAGGAAAACAACCTACTCACGGCCTTAAAAGTCAACGGGACCTGGGATTCCCAGCCGGTCACCCATACTGGTACTTGCCAGGCCTCAAGCTGGCTGGCGGACGCGATCTGACGAGAGCAGGCACATTCAGCTTAGAATGCCCGTTGACAGCTCCTCCTCCTTTTCTATGGGCTTTCTGCAGTGCGAACGCACCTCCGAAAAGGAAAGCAACCTACTCACGGCCTTAAAAGTCAACGGGACCTGGGATTCCCAGCCGGTCACCCATACTGGTACTTGCCAGGCCTCAAGCTGGCTGGCGGCCGCGATCTGACGAGAGCAGGCACATTCAGCTTAGAATGCCCGTTGACAGCTCCTCCTCCTTTCCTATGGGCTTTCTGCAGTGCGAACGCACCTCCGAAAAGGAAAGCAACCTACTCACGGCCTTAAAAGTCAACGGGACCTGGGATTCCCAGCCGGTCACCCATACTGGTACTTGCCAGGCCTCAAGCTGGCTGGCGGCCGCGATCTGACGAGAGCAGGCACATTCAGCTTAGAATGCCCGTTGACAGCTCCTCCTCCTTTCCTATGGGCTTTCTGCAGTGCGAACGCACCTCCGAAACGGAAAGAAACCTACTCACGGCCTTAAAAGTCAACGGGACCTGGGATTCCCAGCCGGTCACCCATACTGGTACTTGCCAGGCCTCAAGCTGGCTGGCGGCCGCGATCTGACGAGAGCAGGCACATTCAGCTTAGAATGCCCGTTGATAGCTCCTCCTCCTTTTCTATGGGCTTTCTGCAGTGCGAACGCACCTCCGAAAAGGAAAGCAACCTACTCACGGCCTTAAAAGTCAACGGGACCTGGGATTCCCAGCCGGTCACCCATACTGGTACTTGCCAGGCCTCAAGCTGGCTGGCGGCCGCGATCTGACGAGAGCAGGCACATTCAGCTTAGAATGCCCGTTGACAGCTCCTCCTCCTTTCCTATGGGCTTTCTGCAGTGCGAACGCACCTCCGAAAAGGAAAGCAACCTACTCACGGCCTTAAAAGTCAACGGGACCTGGGATTCCCAGCCGGTCACCCATACTGGTACTTGCCAGGCCTCAAGCTGGCTGGCGGCCGCGATCTGACGAGAGCAGGCACATTCAGCTTAGAATGCCCGTTGACAGCTCCTCCTCCTTTCCTATGGGCTTTCTGCAGTGCGAACGCACCTCCGAAACGGAAAGAAACCTACTCACGGCCTTAAAAGTCAACGGGACCTGGGATTCCCAGCCGGTCACCCATACTGGTACTTGCCAGGCCTCAAGCTGGCTGGCGGCCGCGATCTGACGAGAGCAGGCACATTCAGCTTAGAATGCCCGTTGACAGCTCCTCCTCCTTTCCTATGGGCTTTCTGCAGTGCGAACGCACCTCCGAAAAGGAAAGAAACCTACTCACGGCCTTAAAAGTCAACGGGACCTGGGATTCCCAGCCGGTCACCCATACTGGTACTTGCCAGGCCTCAAGCTGGCTGGCGGCCGCGATCTGACGAGAGCAGGCACATTCAGCTTAGAATGCCCGTTGATAGCTCCTCCTCCTTTCCTATGGGCTTTCTGCAGTGCGAACGCACTTCCGAAAAGAAAAGAAACCTACTCACGGCCTTAAAAGTCAACGGGACCTGGGATTCCCAGCCGGTCACCCATACTGGTACTTGCCAGGCCTCAAGCTGGCTGGCGGCCGCGATCTGACGAGAGCAGGCACATTCAGCTTAGATTGCCCGTTGACAGCTCCTCCTCCTTTCCTATGGGCTTTCTGCAGTGCGAACGCACCTCCGAAAGGGAAAGAAACCTACTCACGGCCTTAAAAGTCAACTGGACCTGGGATTCCCAGCCGGTCACCCATACTGGTACTTGCCAGGCCTCAAGCTGGCTGGCGGCCGCGATCTGACGAGAGCAGGCACATTCAGCTTAGAATGCCCGTTGACAGCTCCTCCTCCTTTCCTATGGGCTTTCTGCAGTGCGAACGCACTTCCGAAAAGGAAAGAAACCTACTCACGGCCTTAAAAGTCAACAGGACCTGGGATTCCCAGCCGGTCACCCATACTGGTACTTGCCAGGCCTCAAGCTGGCTGGCGGCCGCGATCTGACGAGAGCAGGCACATTCAGCTTAGAATGCCCGTTGACAGCTCCTCCTCCTTTCCTATGGGCTTTCTGCAGTGCGAACGCACCTCCGAAAAGGAAAGCAACCTACTCACGGCCTTAAAAGTCAACGGGACCTGGGATTCCCAGCCGGTCACCCATACTGGTACTTGCCAGGCCTCAAGCTGGCTGGCGGCCGCGATCTGACGAGAGCAGGCACATTCAGCTAAGAATGCCCGTTGACAGCTCCTCCTCCTTTCCTATGGGCTTTCTGCAGTGCGAACGCACCTCCGAAAAGGAAAGAAACCTACTCACGGCCTTAAAAGTCAACGGGACCTGGGATTCCCAGCCGGTCACCCATACTGGTACTTGCCAGGCCTCAAGCTGGCTGGCGGCCGCGATCTGACGAGAGCAGGCACATTCAGCTTAGAATGCCCGTTGACAGCTCCTCCTCCTTTCCTATGGGCTTTCTGCAGTGCGAACGCACCTCCGAAAAGGAAAGAAACCTACTCACGGCCTTAAAAGTCAATGGGACCTGGGATTCCCAGCCGGTCACCCATACTGGTACTTGCCAGGCCTCAAGCTGGCTGGCGGCCACGATCTGACGAGAGCAGGTACATTCAGCTTAGAATGCCCGTTGACAGCTCCTCCTCCTTTCCTATGGGCTTTCTGCAGTGCGAACGCACCTCCGAAAAGGAAAGCAACCTACTCACGGCCTTAAAAGTCAACGGGACCTGGGATTCCCAGCCGGTCACCCATACTGGTACTTGCCAGGCCTCAAGCTGGCTGGCGGCCGCGATCTGACGAGAGCAGGCACATTCAGCTTAGAATGCCCGTTGACAGCTCCTCCTCCTTTCCTATGGGCTTTCTGCAGTGCGAACGCACCTCCGAAAAGGAAAGCAACCTACTCACGGCCTTAAAAGTCAACGGGACCTGGGATTCCCAGCCGGTCACCCATACTGGTACTTGCCAGGCCTCAAGCTGGCTGGCGGCCGCGATCTGACGAGAGCAGGCACATTCAGCTTAGAATGCCCGTTGACAGCTCCTCCTCCTTTCCTATGGGCTTTCTGCAGTGCGAACGCACCTCCGAAAAGGAAAGCAACCTACTCACGGCCTTAAAAGTCAACGGGACCTGGGATTCCCAGCCGGTCACCCATACTGGTACTTGCCAGGCCTCAAGCTGGCTGGCGGCCGCGATCTGACGAGAGCAGGCACATTCAGCTTAGAATGCCCGTTGACAGCTCCTCCTCCTTTCCTATGGGCTTTCTGCAGTGCGAACGCACCTCCGAAACGGAAAGAAACCTACTCACGGCCTTAAAAGTCAACGGGACCTGGGATTCCCAGCCGGTCACCCATACTGGTACTTGCCAGGCCTCAAGCTGGCTGGCGGCCGCGATCTGACGAGAGCAGGCACATTCAGCTTAGAATGCCCGTTGACAGCTCCTCCTCCTTTCCTATGGGCTTTCTGCAGTGCGAACGCACCTCCGAAAAGGAAAGAAACCTACTCACGGCCTTAAAAGTCAACGGGACCTGGGATTCCCAGCCGGTCACCCACACTGGTACTTGCCAGGCCTCAATCTGGCTGGCGGCCGCGATCTGACGAGAGCAGGTACATTCAGCTTAGAATGCCCGTTGACAGCTCCTCCTCCTTTCCTATGGGCTTTCTGCAGTGCGAACGCACCTCCGAAAAGGAAAGCAACCTACTCACGGCCTTAAAAGTCAACGGGACCTGGGATTCCCAGCCGGTCACCCATACTGGTACTTGCCAGGCCTCAAGCTGGCTGGCGGCCGCGATCTGACGAGAGCAGGCACATTCAGCTTAGAATGCCCGTTGACAGCTCCTCCTCCTTTCCTATGGGCTTTCTGCAGTGCGAACGCACCTCCGAAAAGGAAAGAAACCTACTCACGGCCTTAAAAGTCAACGGGACCTGGGATTCCCAGCCGGTCACCCATACTGGTACTTGCCAGGCCTCAAGCTGGCTGGCGGCCGCGATCTGACGAGAGCAGGCACATTCAGCTTAGAATGCCCGTTGACAGCTCCTCCTCCTTTCCTATGGGCTTTCTGCAGTGCGAACGCACCTCCGAAACGGAAAGAAACCTACTCACGGCCTTAAAAGTCAACGGGACCTGGGATTCCCAGCCGGTCACCCATACTGGTACTTGCCAGGCCTCAAGCTGGCTGGCGGCCACGATCTGACGAGAGCAGGCACATTCAGCTTAGAATGCCCGTTGACAGCTCCTCCTCCTTTCCTATGGGCTTTCTGCAGTGCGAACGCACCTCCGAAAAGGAAAGAAACCTACTCACGGCCTTAAAAGTCAACGGGACCTGGGATTCCCAGCCGGTCACCCATACTGGTACTTGCCAGGCCTCAAGCTGGCTGGCGGCCGCGATCTGACGAGAGCAGGCACATTCAGCTTAGAATGCCCGTTGACAGCTCCTCCTCCTTTCCTATGGGCTTTCTGCAGTGCGAACGCACCTCCGAAAAGGAAAGAAACCTACTCACGGCCTTAAAAGTCAACGGGACCTGGGATTCCCAGCCGGTCACCCATACTGGTACTTGCCAGGCCTCAAGCTGACTGGCGGCCGCGATCTGACGAGAGCAGGCACATTCAGCTTAGAATGCCCGTTGACAGCTCCTCCTCCTTTCATATGGGCTTTCTGCAGTGCGAACGCACCTCCGAAAAGGAAAGCAACCTACTCACGGCCATAAAAATCAACGGGACCTGGGATTCCCAGCCGGTCACCCATACTGGTACTTGCCAGGCCTCAAGCTGGCTGGCGGCCGCGATCTGACGAGAGCAGGCACATTCAGCTTAGAATGCCCGTTGACAGCTCCTCCTCCTTTCCTATGGGCTTTCTGCAGTGCGAACGCACCTCCGAAAAGGAAAGCAACCTACTCACGGCCTTAAAAGTCAACGGGACCTGGGATTCCCAGCCGGTCACCCATACTGGTACTTGCCAGGCCTCAAGCTGGCTGGCGGCCGCGATCTGACGAGAGCAGGCACATTCAGCTTAGAATGCCCGTTGACAGCTCCTCCTCCTTTCCTATGGGCTTTCTGCAGTGCGAACGCACCTCCGAAACGGAAAGAAACCTACTCACGGCCTTAAAAGTCAACGGGACCTGGGATTCCCAGCCGGTCACCCATACTGGTACTTGCCAGGCCTCAAGCTGGCTGGCGGCCGCGATCTGACGAGAGCAGGCACATTCAGCTTAGAATGCCCGTTGACAGCTCCTCCTCCTTTCCTATGGGCTTTCTGCAGTGCGAACGCACCTCCGAAAAGGAAAGAAACCTACTCACGGCCTTAAAAGTCAACGGGACCTGGGATTCCCAGCCGGTCACCCACACTGGTACTTGCCAGGCCTCAATCTGGCTGGCGGCCGCGATCTGACGAGAGCAGGTACATTCAGCTTAGAATGCCCGTTGACAGCTCCTCCTCCTTTCCTATGGGCTTTCTGCAGTGCGAACGCACCTCCGAAAAGGAAAGCAACCTACTCACGGCCTTAAAAGTCAACGGGACCTGGGATTCCCAGCCGGTCACCCATACTGGTACTTGCCAGGCCTCAAGCTGGCTGGCGGCCGCGATCTGACGAGAGCAGGCACATTCAGCTTAGAATGCCCGTTGACAGCTCCTCCTCCTTTCCTATGGGCTTTCTGCAGTGCGAACGCACCTCCGAAAAGGAAAGAAACCTACTCACGGCCTTAAAAGTCAACGGGACCTGGGATTCCCAGCCGGTCACCCATACTGGTACTTGCCAGGCCTCAAGCTGGCTGGCGGCCGCGATCTGACGAGAGCAGGCACATTCAGCTTAGAATGCCCGTTGACAGCTCCTCCTCCTTTCCTATGGGCTTTCTGCAGTGCGAACGCACCTCCGAAACGGAAAGAAACCTACTCACGGCCTTAAAAGTCAACGGGACCTGGGATTCCCAGCCGGTCACCCATACTGGTACTTGCCAGGCCTCAAGCTGGCTGGCGGCCACGATCTGACGAGAGCAGGCACATTCAGCTTAGAATGCCCGTTGACAGCTCCTCCTCCTTTCCTATGGGCTTTCTGCAGTGCGAACGCACCTCCGAAAAGGAAAGAAACCTACTCACGGCCTTAAAAGTCAACGGGACCTGGGATTCCCAGCCGGTCACCCATACTGGTACTTGCCAGGCCTCAAGCTGGCTGGCGGCCGCGATCTGACGAGAGCAGGCACATTCAGCTTAGAATGCCCGTTGACAGCTCCTCCTCCTTTCCTATGGGCTTTCTGCAGTGCGAACGCACCTCCGAAAAGGAAAGAAACCTACTCACGGCCTTAAAAGTCAACGGGACCTGGGATTCCCAGCCGGTCACCCATACTGGTACTTGCCAGGCCTCAAGCTGACTGGCGGCCGCGATCTGACGAGAGCAGGCACATTCAGCTTAGAATGCCCGTTGACAGCTCCTCCTCCTTTCATATGGGCTTTCTGCAGTGCGAACGCACCTCCGAAAAGGAAAGCAACCTACTCACGGCCATAAAAATCAACGGGACCTGGGATTCCCAGCCGGTCACCCATACTGGTACTTGCCAGGCCTCAAGCTGGCTGGCGGCCGCGATCTGACGAGAGCAGGCACATTCAGCTTAGAATGCCCGTTGACAGCTCCTCCTCCTTTCCTATGGGCTTTCTGCAGTGCGAACGCACCTCCGAAAAGGAAAGAAACCTACTCACGGCCTTAAAAGTCAACGGGACCTGGGATTCCCAGCCGGTCACCCATACTGGTACTTGCCAGGCCTCAAGCTGGCTGGTGGCCGCAATCTGACGAGAGCAGGCACATTCAGCTTAGAATGCCCGTTGACAGCTCCTCCTCCTTTCCTATGGGCTTTCTGCAGTGCGAACGCACCTCCGAAACGGAAAGAAACCTACTCACGGCCTTAAAAGTCAATGGGACCTGGGATTCCCAGCCGGTCACCCATACTGGTACTTGCCAGGCCTCAAGCTGGCTGGCGGCCGCGATCTGACGAGAGCAGGTACATTCAGCTTAGAATGCCCGTTGACAGCTCCTCCTCCTTTCCTATGGGCTTTCTGCAGTGCGAACGCACCTCCGAAAAGGAAAGCAACCTACTCACGGCCTTAAAAGTCAACGGGACCTGGGATTCCCAGCCGGTCACCCATACTGGTACTTGCTAGGCCTCAAGCTGGCTGGCGGCCGCGATCTGACGAGAGCAGGCACATTCAGCTTAGAATGCCCGTTGACAGCTCCTCCTCCTTTCCTATGGGCTTTCTGCAGTGCGAACGCACCTCCGAAAAGGAAAGCAACCTACTCACGGCCTTAAAAGTCAACGGGACCTGGGATTCCCAGCCGGTCACCCATACTGGTACTTGCCAGGCCTCAAGCTGGCTGGCGGACGCGATCTGACGAGAGCAGGCACATTCAGCTTAGAATGCCCGTTGACAGCTCCTCCTCCTTTCCTATGGGCTTTCTGCAGTGCGAACGCACCTCCGAAACGGAAAGAAACCTACTCACGGCCTTAAAAGTCAACGGGACCTGGGATTCCCAGCCGGTCACCCATACTGGTACTTGCCAGGCCTCAAGCTGGCTGGCGGCCGCGATCTGACGAGAGCAGGCACATTCAGCTTAGAATGCCCGTTGATAGCTCCTCCTCCTTTCCTATGGGCTTTCTGCAGTGCGAACGCACTTCCGAAAAGAAAAGAAACCTACTCACGGCCTTAAAAGTCAATGGGACCTGGGATTCCCAGCCGGTCACCCATACTGGTACTTGCCAGGCCTCAAGCTGGCTGGCGGCCGCGATCTGACGAGAGCAGGTACATTCAGCTTAGAATGCCCGTTGACAGCTCCTCCTCCTTTTCTATGGGCTTTCTGCAGTGCGAACGCACCTCCGAAAAGGAAAGCAACCTACTCACGGCCTTAAAAGTCAACGGGACCTGGGATTCCCAGCCGGTCACCCATACTGGTACTTGCCAGGCCTCAAGCTGGCTGGCGGCCGCGATCTGACGAGAGCAGGCACATTCAGCTTAGAATGCCCGTTGACAGCTCCTCCTCCTTTCCTATGGGCTTTCTGCAGTGCGAACGCACCTCCGAAAAGGAAAGCAACCTACTCACGGCCTTAAAAGTCAACGGGACCTGGGATTCCCAGCCGGTCACCCATACTGGTACTTGCCAGGCCTCAAGCTGGCTGGCGGCCGCGATCTGACGAGAGCAGGCACATTCAGCTTAGAATGCCCGTTGACAGCTCCTCCTCCTTTCCTATGGGCTTTCTGCAGTGCGAACGCACCTCCGAAACGGAAAGAAACCTACTCACGGCCTTAAAAGTCAACGGGACCTGGGATTCCCAGCCGGTCACCCATACTGGTACTTGCCAGGCCTCAAGCTGGCTGGCGGCCGCGATCTGACGAGAGCAGGCACATTCAGCTTAGAATGCCCGTTGACAGCTCCTCCTCCTTTCCTATGGGCTTTCTGCAGTGCGAACGCACCTCCGAAAAGGAAAGAAACCTACTCACGGCCTTAAAAGTCAACGGGACCTGGGATTCCCAGCCGGTCACCCATACTGGTACTTGCCAGGCCTCAAGCTGGCTGGCGGCCGCGATCTGACGAGAGCAGGCACATTCAGCTTAGAATGCCCGTTGATAGCTCCTCCTCCTTTCCTATGGGCTTTCTGCAGTGCGAACGCACTTCCGAAAAGAAAAGAAACCTACTCACGGCCTTAAAAGTCAACGGGACCTGGGATTCCCAGCCGGTCACCCATACTGGTACTTGCCAGGCCTCAAGCTGGCTGGCGGCCGCGATCTGACGAGAGCAGGCACATTCAGCTTAGATTGCCCGTTGACAGCTCCTCCTCCTTTCCTATGGGCTTTCTGCAGTGCGAACGCACCTCCGAAAGGGAAAGAAACCTACTCACGGCCTTAAAAGTCAACTGGACCTGGGATTCCCAGCCGGTCACCCATACTGGTACTTGCCAGGCCTCAAGCTGGCTGGCGGCCGCGATCTGACGAGAGCAGGCACATTCAGCTTAGAATGCCCGTTGACAGCTCCTCCTCCTTTCCTATGGGCTTTCTGCAGTGCGAACGCACTTCCGAAAAGGAAAGAAACCTACTCACGGCCTTAAAAGTCAACAGGACCTGGGATTCCCAGCCGGTCACCCATACTGGTACTTGCCAGGCCTCAAGCTGGCTGGCGGCCGCGATCTGACGAGAGCAGGCACATTCAGCTTAGAATGCCCGTTGACAGCTCCTCCTCCTTTCCTATGGGCTTTCTGCAGTGCGAACGCACCTCCGAAAAGGAAAGCAACCTACTCACGGCCTTAAAAGTCAACGGGACCTGGGATTCCCAGCCGGTCACCCATACTGGTACTTGCCAGGCCTCAAGCTGGCTGGCGGCCGCGATCTGACGAGAGCAGGCACATTCAGCTAAGAATGCCCGTTGACAGCTCCTCCTCCTTTCCTATGGGCTTTCTGCAGTGCGAACGCACCTCCGAAAAGGAAAGAAACCTACTCACGGCCTTAAAAGTCAACGGGACCTGGGATTCCCAGCCGGTCACCCATACTGGTACTTGCCAGGCCTCAAGCTGGCTGGCGGCCGCGATCTGACGAGAGCAGGCACATTCAGCTTAGAATGCCCGTTGACAGCTCCTCGTCCTTTCCTATGGGCTTTCTGCAGTGCGAACGCACCTCCGAAAAGGAAAGAAACCTACTCACGGCCTTAAAAGTCAATGGGACCTGGGATTCCCAGCCGGTCACCCATACTGGTACTTGCCAGGCCTCAAGCTGGCTGGCGGCCACGATCTGACGAGAGCAGGTACATTCAGCTTAGAATGCCCGTTGACAGCTCCTCCTCCTTTCCTATGGGCTTTCTGCAGTGCGAACGCACCTCCGAAAAGGAAAGCAACCTACTCACGGCCTTAAAAGTCAACGGGACCTGGGATTCCCAGCCGGTCACCCATACTGGTACTTGCCAGGCCTCAAGCTGGCTGGCGGCCGCGATCTGACGAGAGCAGGCACATTCAGCTTAGAATGCCCGTTGACAGCTCCTCCTCCTTTCCTATGGGCTTTCTGCAGTGCGAACGCACCTCCGAAAAGGAAAGAAACCTACTCACGGCCTTAAAAGTCAACGGGACCTGGGATTCCCAGCCGGTCACCCATACTGGTACTTGCCAGGCCTCAAGCTGGCTGGCGGCCGCGATCTGACGAGAGCAGGCACATTCAGCTTAGAATGCCCGTTGACAGCTCCTCCTCCTTTCCTATGGGCTTTCTGCAGTGCGAACGCACCTCCGAAACGGAAAGAAACCTACTCACGGCCTTAAAAGTCAACGGGACCTGGGATTCCCAGCCAGTCACCCATACTGGTACTTGCCAGGCCTCAAGCTGGCTGGCGGCCGCGATCTGACGAGAGCAGGCACATTCAGCTTAGAATGCCCGTTGACAGCTCCTCCTCCTTTCCTATGGGCTTTCTGCAGTGCGAACGCACCTCCGAAAAGGAAAGCAACCTACTCACGGCCTTAAAAGTCAACGGGACCTGGGATTCCCAGCCGGTCACCCATACTGGTACTTGCCAGGCCTCAAGCTGGCTGGCGGCCGCGATCTGACGAGAGCAGGCACATTCAGCTTAGAATGCCCGTTGACAGCTCCTCCTCCTTTCCTATGGGCTTTCTGCAGTGCGAACACACCTCCGAAAAGGAAAGAAACCTACTCACGGCCTTAAAAGTCAACGGGACCTGGGATTCCCAGCCGGTCACCCATACTGGTACTTGCCAGGCCTCAAGCTGGCTGGCGGCCGCGATCTGACGAGAGCAGGCACATTCAGCTTAGAATGCCCGTTGACAGCTCCTCCTCCTTTCCTATGGGCTTTCTGCAGTGCGAACGCACCTCCGAAACGGAAAGAAACCTACTCACGGCCTTAAAAGTCAATGGGACCTGGGATTCCCAGCCGGTCACCCATACTGGTACTTGCCAGGCCTCAAGCTGGCTGGCGGCCGCGATCTGACGAGAGCAGGTACATTCAGCTTAGAATGCCCGTTGACACCTCCTCCTCCTTTCCTATGGGCTTTCTGCAGTGCGAACGCACCTCCGAAAAGGAAAGCAACCTACTCACGGCCTTAAAAGTCAACGGGACCTGGGATTCCCAGCCGGTCACCCATACTGGTACTTGCCAGGCCTCAAGCTGGCTGGCGGCCGCGATCTGACGAGAGCAGGCACATTCAGCTTAGAATGCCCGTTGACAGCTCCTCCTCCTTTCCTATGGGCTTTCTGCAGTGCGAACGCACCTCCGAAACGGAAAGAAACCTACTCACGGCCTTAAAAGTCAACGGGACCTGGGATTCCCAGCCGGTCACCCATACTGGTACTTGCCAGGCCTCAAGCTGGCTGGCGGCCGCGATCTGACGAGAGCAGGCACATTCAGCTTAGAATGCCCGTTGACAGCTCCTCCTCCTTTCCTATGGGCTTTCTGCAGTGCGAACGCACCTCCGAAACGGAAAGAAACCTACTCACGGCCTTAAAAGTCAAAGGGACCTGGGATTCCCAGCCGGTCACCCATACTGGTACTTGCCAGGCCTCAAGCTGGCTGGCGGCCGCGATCTGACGAGAGCAGGAACATTCAGCTTAGAATGCCCGTTGACAGCTCCTCCTCCTTTCCTATGGGCTTTCTGCAGTGCGAACGCACCTCCGAAAAGGAAAGCAACCTACTCACGGCCTTAAAAGTCAGCGGGACCTGGGATTCCCAGCCGGTCACCCATACTGGTACTTGCCAGGCCTCAAGCTGGCTGGCGGCCACGATCTGACGAGAGCAGGCACATTCAGCTTAGAATGCCCGTTGACAGCTCCTCCTCCTTTCCTATGGGCTTTCTGCAGTGCGAACGCACCTCCGAAAAGGAAAGAAACCTACTCACGGCCTTAAAAGTCAACGGGACCTGGGATTCCCAGCCGGTCACCCATACTGGTACTTGCCAGGCCTCAAGCTGGCTGGCGGCCGCGATCTGACGAGAGCAGGCACATTCAGCTTAGAATGCCCGTTGACAGCTCCTCCTCCTTTCCTATGGGCTTTCTGCAGTGCGAACGCACTTCCGAAAAGGAAAGAAACCTACTCACGGCCTTAAAAGTCAACGGGACCTGGGATTCCCAGCCGGTCACCCATACTGGTACTTGCCAGGCCTCAAGCTGGCTGGCGGCCGCGATCTGACGAGAGCAGGCACATTCAGCTTAGAATGCCTGTTGACAGCTCCTCCTCCTTTCCTATGGGCTTTCTGCAGTGCGAACGCACCTCCGAAAAGGAAAGCAACCTACTCACGGCCTTAAAAGTCAACGGGACCTGGGATTCCCAGCCGGTCACCCATACTGGTACTTGCCAGGCCTCAAGCTGGCTGGCGGCCGCGATCTGACGAGAGCAGGCACATTCAGCTTAGAATGCCCGTTGACAGCTCCTCCTCCTTTCCTATGGGCTTTCTGCAGTGCGAACGCACCTCCGAAAAGGAAAGAAACCTACTCACGGCCTTAAAAGTCAACGGGACCTGGGATTCCCAGCCGGTCACCCATACTGGTACTTGCCAGGCCTCAAGCTGGCTGGCGGCCGCGATCTGACGAGAGCAGGCACATTCAGCTTAGAATGCCCGTTGACAGCTCCTCCTCCTTTCCTATGGGCTTTCTGCAGTGCGAACGCACCTCCGAAACGGAAAGAAACCTACTCACGGCCTTAAAAGTCAATGGGACCTGGGATTCCCAGCCGGTCACCCATACTGGTACTTGCCAGGCCTCAAGCTGGCTGGCGACCGCGATCTGACGAGAGCAGGCACATTCAGCTTAGAATGCCCGTTGACAGCTCCTCCTCCTTTCCTATGGGCTTTCTGCAGTGCGAACGCACCTCCGAAAAGGAAAGAAACCTACTCACGGCCTTAAAAGTCAACGGGACCTGGGATTCCCAGCCGGTCACCCATACTGGTACTTGCCAGGCCTCAAGCTGGCTGGCGGCCGCGATCTGACGAGAGCAGGCACATTCAGCTTAGAATGCCTGTTGACAGCTCCTCCTCCTTTCCTATGGGCTTTCTGCAGTGCGAACGCACCTCCGAAAAGGAAAGAAACCTACTCACGGCCTTAAAAGTCAACGGGACCTGGGATTCCCAGCCGGTCACCCATACTGGTACTTGCCAGGCCTCAAGCTGGCTGGCGGCCGCGATCTGACGAGAGCAGGCACATTCAGCTTAGAATGCCCGTTGACAGCTCCTCCTCCTTTCCTATGGGCTTTCTGCAGTGCGAACGCACCTCCGAAAAGGAAAGCAACCTACTCACGGCCTTAAAAGTCAACGGGACCTGGGATTCCCAGCCGGTCTCCCATGCTGGTACTTGCCAGGCCTCAAGCTGGCTGGCGGCCGCGATCTGACGAGAGCAGGCACATTCAGCTTAGAATGCCCGTTGACAGCTCCTCCTCCTTTCCTATGGGCTTTCTGCAGTGCGAACGCACCTCCGAAACGGAAAGAAACCTACTCACGGCCTTAAAAGTCAACGGGACCTGGGATTCCCAGCCGGTCACCCATACTGGTACTTGCCAGGCCTCAAGCTGGCTGGCGGCCGCGATCTGACGAGAGCAGGCACATTCAGCTTAGAATGCCCGTTGACAGCTCCTCCTCCTTTCCTATGGGCTTTCTGCAGTGCGAACGCACCTCCGAAAAGGAAATAAACCTACTCACGGCCTTAAAAGTCAACGGGACCTGGGATTCCCAGCCGGTCACCCATACTAGTACTTGCCAGGCCTCAAGCTGGCTGGCGGCCGCGATCTGACGAGAACAGGCACATTCAGCTTAGAATGCCCGTTGACAGCTCCTCCTCCTTTCCTATGGGCTTTCTGCAGTGCGAACGCACCTCCGAAAAGGAAAGCAACCTACTCACGGCCTTAAAAGTCAACGGGACCTGGGATTCCCAGCCGGTCACCCATACTGGTACTTGCCAGGCCTCAAGCTGGCTGGCGGCCGCGATCTGACGAGAGCAGGCACATTCAGCTTAGAATGCCCGTTGACAGCTCCTCCTCCTTTCCTATGGGCTTTCTGCAGTGCGAACGCACCTCCGAAACGGAAAGAAACCTACTCACGGCCTTAAAAGTCAACGGGACCTGGGATTCCCAGCCGGTCACCCATACTGGTACTTGCCAGGCCTCAAGCTGGCTGGCGGCCACGATCTGACGAGAGCAGGCACATTCAGCTTAGAATGCCCGTTGACAGCTCCTCCTCCTTTCCTATGGGCTTTCTGCAGTGCGAACGCACCTCCGAAAAGGAAAGAAACCTACTCACGGCCTTAAAAGTCAACGGGACCTGGGATTCCCAGCCGGTCACCCATACTGGTACTTGCCAGGCCTCAAGCTGGCTGGCGGCCGCGATCTGACGAGAGCAGGCACATTCAGCTTAGAATGCCCGTTGACAGCTCCTCCTCCTTTCCTATGGGCTTTCTGCAGTGCGAACGCACTTCCGAAAAGGAAAGAAACCTACTCACGGCCTTAAAAGTCAACGGGACCTGGGATTCCCAGCCGGTCACCCATACTGGTACTTGCCAGGCCTCAAGCTGGCTGGCGGCCGCGATCTGACGAGAGCAGGCACATTCAGCTTAGAATGCCTGTTGACAGCTCCTCCTCCTTTCCTATGGGCTTTCTGCAGTGCGAACGCACCTCCGAAAAGGAAAGCAACCTACTCACGGCCTTAAAAGTCAGCGGGACCTGGGATTCCCAGCCGGTCACCCATACTGGTACTTGCCAGGCCTCAAGCTGGCTGGCGGCCGCGATCTGACGAGAGCAGGCACATTCAGCTTAGAATGCCCGTTGACAGCTCCTCCTCCTTTCCTATGGGCTTTCTGCAGTGCGAACGCACCTCCGAAAAGGAAAGAAACCTACTCACGGCCTTAAAAGTCAACGGGACCTGGGATTCCCAGCCGGTCACCCATACTGGTACTTGCCAGGCCTCAAGCTGGCTGGCGGCCGCGATCTGACGAGAGCAGGCACATTCAGCTTAGAATGCCCGTTGACAGCTCCTCCTCCTTTCCTATGGGCTTTCTGCAGTGCGAACGCACCTCCGAAACGGAAAGAAACCTACTCACGGCCTTAAAAGTCAATGGGACCTGGGATTCCCAGCCGGTCACCCATACTGGTACTTGCCAGGCCTCAAGCTGGCTGGCGACCGCGATCTGACGAGAGCAGGCACATTCAGCTTAGAATGCCCGTTGACAGCTCCTCCTCCTTTCCTATGGGCTTTCTGCAGTGCGAACGCACCTCCGAAAAGGAAAGAAACCTACTCACGGCCTTAAAAGTCAACGGGACCTGGGATTCCCAGCCGGTCACCCATACTGGTACTTGCCAGGCCTCAAGCTGGCTGGCGGCCGCGATCTGACGAGAGCAGGCACATTCAGCTTAGAATGCCCGTTGACAGCTCCTCCTCCTTTCCTATGGGCTTTCTGCAGTGCGAACGCACCTCCGAAAAGGAAAGAAACCTACTCACGGCCTTAAAAGTCAACGGGACCTGGGATTCCCAGCCGGTCACCCATACTGGTACTTGCCAGGCCTCAAGCTGGCTGGCGGCCGCGATCTGACGAGAGCAGGCACATTCAGCTTAGAATGCCCGTTGACAGCTCCTCCTCCTTTCCTATGGGCTTTCTGCAGTGCGAACGCACCTCCGAAACGGAAAGAAACCTACTCACGGCCTTAAAAGTCAATGGGACCTGGGATTCCCAGCCGGTCACCCATACTGGTACTTGCCAGGCCTCAAGCTGGCTGGCGACCGCGATCTGACGAGAGCAGGCACATTCAGCTTAGAATGCCCGTTGACAGCTCCTCCTCCTTTCCTATGGGCTTTCTGCAGTGCGAACGCACCTCCGAAAAGGAAAGAAACCTACTCACGGCCTTAAAAGTCAACGGGACCTGGGATTCCCAGCCGGTCACCCATACTGGTACTTGCCAGGCCTCAAGCTGGCTGGCGGCCGCGATCTGACGAGAGCAGGCACATTCAACTTAGAATGCCCGTTGACAGCTCCTCCTCCTTTCCTATGGGCTTTCTGCAGTGCGAACGCACCTCCGAAACGGAAAGAAACCTACTCACGGCCTTAAAAGTCAATGGGACCTGGGATTCCCAGCCGGTCAGCCATACTGGTACTTGCCAGGCCTCAAGCTGGCTGGCGGCCGCGATCTGACGAGAGCAGGCACATTCAGCTTAGAATGCCCGTTGACAGCTCCTCCTCCTTTCCTATGGGCTTTCTGCAGTGCGAACGCACCTCCGAAAAGGAAAGCAACCTACTCACGGCCTTAAAAGTCAACGGGACCTGGGATTCCCAGCCGGTCACCCATACTGGTACTTGCCAGGCCTCAAGCTGGCTGGCGGCCGCGATCTGACGAGAGCAGGCACATTCAGCTTAGAATGCCCGTTGACAGCTCCTCCTCCTTTCCTATGGGCTTTCTGCAGTGCGAACGCACCTCCGAAAAGGAAAGCAACCTACTCACGGCCTTAAAAGTCAACTGGACCTGGGATTCCCAGCCGGTCACCCATACTGGTACTTGCCAGGCCTCAAGCTGGCTGGCGGCCGCGATCTGACGAGAGCAGGCACATTCAGCTTAGAATGCCCGTTGACAGCTCCTCCTCCTTTCCTATGGGCTTTCTGCAGTGCGAACGCACCTCCGAAACGGAAAGAAACCTACTCACGGCCTTAAAAGTCAACGGGACCTGGGATTCCCAGCCGGTCACCCATACTGGTACTTGCCAGGCCTCAAGCTGGCTGGCGGCCGCGATCTGACGAGAGCAGGCACATTCAGCTTAGAATGCCCGTTGACAGCTCCTCCTCCTTTCCTATGGGCTTTCTGCAGTGCGAACGCACCTCCGAAAAGGAAAGAAACCTACTCACGGCCTTAAAAGTCAACGGGACCTGGGATTCCCAGCCGGTCACCCATACTGGTACTTGCCAGGCCTCAAGCTGGCTGGCGGCCGCGATCTGACGAGAGCAGGCACATTCAGCTTAGAATGCCCGTTGACAGCTCCTCCTCCTTTCCTATGGGCTTTCTGCAGTGCGAACGCACCTCCGAAACGGAAAGAAACCTACTCACGGCCTTAAAAGTCAACGGGACCTGGGATTCCCAGCCGGTCACCCACACTGGTACTTGCCAGGCCTCAAGCTGGCTGGCGGCCGCGATCTGACGAGAGCAGGTACATTCAGCTTAGAATGCCCGTTGACAGCTCCTCCTCCTTTCCTATGGGCTTTCTGCAGTGCGAACGCACCTCCGAAAAGGAAAGCAACCTACTCACGGCCTTAAAAGTCAACGGGACCTGGGATTCCCAGCCGGTCACCCATACTGGTACTTGCCAGGCCTCAAGCTGGCTGGCGGCCGCGATCTGACGAGAGCAGGCACATTCAGCTTAGAATGCCCGTTGACAGCTCCTCCTCCTTTCCTATGGGCTTTCTGCAGTGCGAACTCACCTCCGAAAAGGAAAGAAACCTACTCACGGCCTTAAAAGTCAACGGGACCTGGGATTCCCAGCCGGTCACCCATACTGGTACTTGCCAGGCCTCAAGCTGGCTGGCGGCCGCGATCTGACGAGAGCAGGCACATTCAGCTTAGAATGCCCGTTGACAGCTCCTCCTCCTTTCCTATGGGCTTTCTGCAGTGCGAACGCACCTCCGAAACGGAAAGAAACCTACTCACGGCCTTAAAAGTCAACGGGACCTGGGATTCCCAGCCGGTCACCCATACTGGTACTTGCCAGGCCTCAAGCTGGCTGGCGGCCACGATCTGACGAGAGCAGGCACATTCAGCTTAGAATGCCCGTTGACAGCTCCTCCTCCTTTCCTATGGGCTTTCTGCAGTGCGAACGCACCTCCGAAAAGGAAAGAAACCTACTCACGGCCTTAAAAGTCAACGGGACCTGGGATTCCCAGCCGGTCACCCATACTGGTACTTGCCAGGCCTCAAGCTGGCTGGCGGCCGCGATCTGACGAGAGCAGGCACATTCAGCTTAGAATGCCCGTTGACAGCTCCTCCTCCTTTCCTATGGGCTTTCTGCAGTGCGAACGCACCTCCGAAAAGGAAAGCAACCTACTCACGGCCTTAAAAGTCAACGGGACCTGGGATTCCCAGCCGGTCACCCATACTGGTACTTGCCAGGCCTCAAGCTAGCTGGCGGCCGCGATCTGACGAGAGCAGGCACATTCAGCTTAGAATGCCCGTTGACAGCTCCTCCTCCTTTCCTATGGGCTTTCTGCAGTGCGAACGCACCTCCGAAACGGAAAGAAACCTACTCACGGCCTTAAAAGTCAACGGGACCTGGGATTCCCAGCCGGTCACCCATACTGGTACTTGCCAGGCCTCAAGCTGGCTGGTGGCCGCGATCTGACGAGAGCAGGCACATTCAGCTTAGAATGCCCGTTGACAGCTCCTCCTCCTTTCCTATGGGCTTTCTGCAGTGCGAACGCACCTCCGAAAAGGAAAGAAACCTACTCACGGCCTTAAAAGTCAACGGGACCTGGGATTCCCAGCCGGTCATCCATACTGGTACTTGCCAGGCCTCAAGCTGGCTGGCGGCCGCGATCTGACGAGAGCAGGCACATTCAGCTTAGAATGCCCGTTGACAGCTCCTCCTCCTTTCCTATGGGCTTTCTGCAGTGCGAACGCACCTCCGAAACGGAAAGAAACCTACTCACGGCCTTAAAAGTCAACGGGACCTGGGATTCCCAGCCGGTCACCCACACTGGTACTTGCCAGGCCTCAAGCTGGCTGGCGGCCGCGATCTGACGAGAGCAGGTACATTCAGCTTAGAATGCCCGTTGACAGCTCCTCCTCCTTTCCTATGGGCTTTCTGCAGTGCGAACGCACCTCCGAAAAGGAAAGCAACCTACTCACGGCCTTAAAAGTCAACGGGACCTGGGATTCCCAGCCGGTCACCCATACTGGTACTTGCCAGGCCTCAAGCTGGCTGGCGGCCGCGATCTGACGAGAGCAGGCACATTCAGCTTAGAATGCCCGTTGACAGCTCCTCCTCCTTTCCTATGGGCTTTCTGCAGTGCGAACGCACCTCCGAAAAGGAAAGAAACCTACTCACGGCCTTAAAAGTCAACGGGACCTGGGATTCCCAGCCGGTCACCCATACTGGTACTTGCCAGGCCTCAAGCTGGCTGGCGGCCGCGATCTGACGAGAGCAGGCACATTCAGCTTAGAATGCCCGTTGACAGCTCCTCCTCCTTTCCTATGGGCTTTCTGCAGTGCGAACGCACCTCCGAAACGGAAAGAAACCTACTCACGGCCTTAAAAGTCAACGGGACCTGGGATTCCCAGCCGGTCACCCATACTGGTACTTGCCAGGCCTCAAGCTGGCTGGCGGCCACGATCTGACGAGAGCAGGCACATTCAGCTTAGAATGCCCGTTGACAGCTCCTCCTCCTTTCCTATGGGCTTTCTGCAGTGCGAACGCACCTCCGAAAAGGAAAGAAACCTACTCACGGCCTTAAAAGTCAACGGGACCTGGGATTCCCAGCCGGTCACCCATACTGGTACTTGCCAGGCCTCAAGCTGGCTGGCGGCCGCGATCTGACGAGAGCAGGCACATTCAGCTTAGAATGCCCGTTGACAGCTCCTCCTCCTTTCCTATGGGCTTTCTGCAGTGCGAACGCACTTCCGAAAAGGAAAGAAACCTACTCACGGCCTTAAAAGTCAACGGGACCTGGGATTCCCAGCCGGTCACCCATACTGGTACTTGCCAGGCCTCAAGCTGGCTGGCGGCCGCGATCTGACGAGAGCAGGCACATTCAGCTTAGAATGCCTGTTGACAGCTCCTCCTCCTTTCCTATGGGCTTTCTGCAGTGCGAACGCACCTCCGAAAAGGAAAGCAACCTACTCACGGCCTTAAAAGTCAACGGGACCTGGGATTCCCAGCCGGTCACCCATACTGGAACTTGCCAGGCCTCAAGCTGGCTGGCGGCCGCGATCTGACGAGAGCAGGCACATTCAGCTTAGAATGCCCGTTGACAGCTCCTCCTCCTTTCCTATGGGCTTTCTGCAGTGCGAACGCACCTCCGAAAAGGAAAGAAACCTACTCACGGCCTTAAAAGTCAACGGGACCTGGGATTCCCAGCCGGTCACCCATACTGGTACTTGCCAGGCCTCAAGCTGGCTGGCGGCCGCGATCTGACGAGAGCAGGCACATTCAGCTTAGAATGCCCGTTGACAGCTCCTCCTCCTTTCCTATGGGCTTTCTGCAGTGCGAACGCACCTCCGAAACGGAAAGAAACCTACTCACGGCCTTAAAAGTCAATGGGACCTGGGATTCCCAGCCGGTCACCCATACTGGTACTTGCCAGGCCTCAAGCTGGCTGGCGGCCGCGATCTGACGAGAGCAGGTACATTCAGCTTAGAATGCCCGTTGACAGCTCCTCCTCCTTTCCTATGGGCTTTCTGCAGTGCGAACGCACCTCCGAAAAGGAAAGAAACCTACTCACGGCCTTAAAAGTCAACGGGACCTGGGATTCCCAGCCGGTCACCCATACTGGTACTTGCCAGGCCTCAAGTTGGCTGGTGGCCGCGATCTGACGAGAGCAGGCACATTTAGCTTAGAATGCCCGTTGACAGCTCCTCCTCCTTTCCTATGGGCTTTCTGCAGTGCGAACGCACCTCCGAAAAGGAAAGCAACCTACTCACGGCCTTAAAAGTCAACGGGACCTGGGATTCCCAGCCGGTCACCCATACTGGTACTTGCCAGGCCTCAAGCTGGCTGGCGGCCGCGATCTGACGAGAGCAGGCACATTCAGCTTAGAATGCCCGTTGACAGCTCCTCCTCCTTTCCTATGGGCTTTCTGCAGTGCGAACGCACCTCCGAAAAGGAAAGAAACCTACTCACGGCCTTAAAAGTCAACGGGACCTGGGATTCCCAGCTGGTCACCCATACTGGTACTTGCCAGGCCTCAAGCTGGCTGGCGGCCGCGATCTGACGAGAGCAGGCACATTCAGCTTAGAATGCCCGTTGACAGCTCCCCCTCCTTTCCTATGGGCTTTCTGCAGTGCGAACGCACCTCCGAAAAGGAAAGCAACCTACTCACGGCCTTAAAAGTCAACGGGATCTGGGATTCCCAGCCGGTCTCCCATACTGGTACTTGCCAGGCCTCAAGCTGGCTGGCGGCCGCGATCTGACGAGAGCAGGCACATTCAGCTTAGAATGCCCGTTGACAGCTCCTCCTCCTTTCCTATGGGCTTTCTGCAGTGCGAACGCACCTCCGAAACGGAAAGAAACCTACTCACGGCCTTAAAAGTCAACGGGACCTGGGATTCCCAGCCGGTCACCCATACTGGTACTTGCCAGGCCTCAAGCTGGCTGGCGGCCGCGATCTGACGAGAGCAGGCACATTCAGCTTAGAATGCCCGTTGACAGCTCCTCCTCCTTTCCTATGGGCTTTCTGCAGTGCGAACGCACCTCCGAAAAGGAAATAAACCTACTCACGGCCTTAAAAGTCAACGGGACCTGGGATTCCCAGCCGGTCACCCATACTAGTACTTGCCAGGCCTCAAGCTGGCTGGCGGCCGCGATCTGACGAGAACAGGCACATTCAGCTTAGAATGCCCGTTGACAGCTCCTCCTCCTTTCCTATGGGCTTTCTGCAGTGCGAACGCACCTCCGAAAAGGAAAGCAACCTACTCACGGCCTTAAAAGTCAACGGGACCTGGGATTCCCAGCCGGTCACCCATACTGGTACTTGCCAGGCCTCAAGCTGGCTGGCGGCCGCGATCTGACGAGAGCAGGCACATTCAGCTTAGAATGCCCGTTGACAGCTCCTCCTCCTTTCCTATGGGCTTTCTGCAGTGCGAACGCACCTCCGAAACGGAAAGAAACCTACTCACGGCCTTAAAAGTCAACGGGACCTGGGATTCCCAGCCGGTCACCCATACTGGTACTTGCCAGGCCTCAAGCTGGCTGGCGGCCACGATCTGACGAGAGCAGGCACATTCAGCTTAGAATGCCCGTTGACAGCTCCTCCTCCTTTCCTATGGGCTTTCTGCAGTGCGAACGCACCTCCGAAAAGGAAAGAAACCTACTCACGGCCTTAAAAGTCAACGGGACCTGGGATTCCCAGCCGGTCACCCATACTGGTACTTGCCAGGCCTCAAGCTGGCTGGCGGCCGCGATCTGACGAGAGCAGGCACATTCAGCTTAGAATGCCCGTTGACAGCTCCTCCTCCTTTCCTATGGGCTTTCTGCAGTGCGAACGCACCTCCGAAACGGAAAGAAACCTACTCACGGCCTTAAAAGTCAACGGGACCTGGGATTCCCAGCCGGTCACCCATACTGGTACTTGCCAGGCCTCAAGCTGGCTGGCGGCCGCGATCTGACGAGAGCAGGCACATTCAGCTTAGAATGCCCGTTGACAGCTCCTCCTCCTTTCCTATGGGCTTTCTGCAGTGCGAACGCACCTCCGAAAAGGAAATAAACCTACTCACGGCCTTAAAAGTCAACGGGACCTGGGATTCCCAGCCGGTCACCCATACTAGTACTTGCCAGGCCTCAAGCTGGCTGGCGGCCGCGATCTGACGAGAACAGGCACATTCAGCTTAGAATGCCCGTTGACAGCTCCTCCTCCTTTCCTATGGGCTTTCTGCAGTGCGAACGCACCTCCGAAAAGGAAAGCAACCTACTCACGGCCTTAAAAGTCAACGGGACCTGGGATTCCCAGCCGGTCACCCATACTGGTACTTGCCAGGCCTCAAGCTGGCTGGCGGCCGCGATCTGACGAGAGCAGGCACATTCAGCTTAGAATGCCTGTTGACAGCTCCTCCTCCTTTCCTATGGGCTTTCTGCAGTGCGAACGCACCTCCGAAAAGGAAAGCAACCTACTCACGGCCTTAAAAGTCAACGGGACCTGGGATTCCCAGCCGGTCACCCATACTGGTACTTGCCAGGCCTCAAGCTGGCTGGCGGCCGCGATCTGACGAGAGCAGGCACATTCAGCTTAGAATGCCCGTTGACAGCTCCTCCTCCTTTCCTATGGGCTTTCTGCAGTGCGAACGCACCTCCGAAAAGGAAAGAAACCTACTCACGGCCTTAAAAGTCAACGGGACCTGGGATTCCCAGCCGGTCACCCATACTGGTACTTGCCAGGCCTCAAGCTGGCTGGCGGCCGCGATCTGACGAGAGCAGGCACATTCAGCTTAGAATGCCCGTTGACAGCTCCTCCTCCTTTCCTATGGGCTTTCTGCAGTGCGAACGCACCTCCGAAACGGAAAGAAACCTACTCACGGCCTTAAAAGTCAATGGGACCTGGGATTCCCAGCCGGTCACCCATACTGGTACTTGCCAGGCCTCAAGCTGGCTGGCGACCGCGATCTGACGAGAGCAGGCACATTCAGCTTAGAATGCCCGTTGACAGCTCCTCCTCCTTTCCTATGGGCTTTCTGCAGTGCGAACGCACCTCCGAAAAGGAAAGAAACCTACTCACGGCCTTAAAAGTCAACGGGACCTGGGATTCCCAGCCGGTCACCCATACTGGTACTTGCCAGGCCTCAAGCTGGCTGGCGGCCGCCATCTGACGAGAGCAGGCACATTCAACTTAGAATGCCCGTTGACAGCTCCTCCTCCTTTCCTATGGGCTTTCTGCAGTGCGAACGCACCTCCGAAACGGAAAGAAACCTACTCACGGCCTTAAAAGTCAATGGGACCTGGGATTCCCAGCCGGTCACCCATACTGGTACTTGCCAGGCCTCAAGCTGGCTGGCGGCCGCGATCTGACGAGAGCAGGCACATTCAGCTTAGAATGCCCGTTGACAGCTCCTCCTCCCTTCCTATGGGCTTTCTGCAGTGCGAACGCACCTCCGAAAAGGAAAGCAACCTACTCACGGCCTTAAAAGTCAACGGGACCTGGGATTCCCAGCCGGTCACCCATACTGGTACTTGCCAGGCCTCAAGCTGGCTGGCGGCCGCGATCTGACGAGAGCAGGCACATTCAGCTTAGAATGCCCGTTGACAGCTCCTCCTCCTTTCCTATGGGCTTTCTGCAGTGCGAACGCACCTCCGAAAAGGAAAGCAACCTACTCACGGCCTTAAAAGTCAACTGGACCTGGGATTCCCAGCCGGTCACCCATACTGGTACTTGCCAGGCCTCAAGCTGGCTGGCGGCCGCGATCTGACGAGAGCAGGCACATTCAGCTTAGAATGCCCGTTGACAGCTCCTCCTCCTTTCCTATGGGCTTTCTGCAGTGCGAACGCACCTCCGAAACGGAAAGAAACCTACTCACGGCCTTAAAAGTCAACGGGACCTGGGATTCCCAGCCGGTCACCCATACTGGTACTTGCCAGGCCTCAAGCTGGCTGGCGGCCGCGATCTGACGAGAGCAGGCACATTCAGCTTAGAATGCCCGTTGACAGCTCCTCCTCCTTTCCTATGGGCTTTCTGCAGTGCGAACGCACCTCCGAAAAGGAAAGAAACCTACTCACGGCCTTAAAAGTCAACGGGACCTGGGATTCCCAGCCGGTCACCCATACTGGTACTTGCCAGTCCTCAAGCTGGCTGGCGGCCGCGATCTGACGAGAGCAGGCACATTCAGCTTAGAATGCCCGTTGACAGCTCCTCCTCCTTTCCTATGGGCTTTCTGCAGTGCGAACGCACCTCCGAAACGGAAAGAAACCTACTCACGGCCTTAAAAGTCAACGGGACCTGGGATTCCCAGCCGGTCACCCACACTGGTACTTGCCAGGCCTCAAGCTGGCTGGCGGCCGCGATCTGACGAGAGCAGGTACATTCAGCTTAGAATGCCCGTTGACAGCTCCTCCTCCTTTCCTATGGGCTTTCTGCAGTGCGAACGCACCTCCGAAAAGGAAAGCAACCTACTCACGGCCTTAAAAGTCAACGGGACCTGGGATTCCCAGCCGGTCACCCATACTGGTACTTGCCAGGCCTCAAGCTGGCTGGCGGCCGCGATCTGACGAGAGCAGGCACATTCAGCTTAGAATGCCCGTTGACAGCTCCTCCTCCTTTCCTATGGGCTTTCTGCAGTGCGAACTCACCTCCGAAAAGGAAAGAAACCTACTCACGGCCTTAAAAGTCAACGGGACCTGGGATTCCCAGCCGGTCACCCATACTGGTACTTGCCAGGCCTCAAGCTGGCTGGCGGCCGCGATCTGACGAGAGCAGGCACATTCAGCTTAGAATGCCCGTTGACAGCTCCTCCTCCTTTCCTATGGGCTTTCTGCAGTGCGAACGCACCTCCGAAACGGAAAGAAACCTACTCACGGCCTTAAAAGTCAACGGGACCTGGGATTCCCAGCCGGTCACCCATACTGGTACTTGCCAGGCCTCAAGCTGGCTGGCGGCCACGATCTGACGAGAGCAGGCACATTCAGCTTAGAATGCCCGTTGACAGCTACTCCTCCTTTCCTATGGGCTTTCTGCAGTGCGAACGCACCTCCGAAAAGGAAAGAAACCTACTCACGGCCTTAAAAGTCAACGGGACCTGGGATTCCCAGCCGGTCACCCATACTGGTACTTGCCAGGCCTCAAGCTGGCTGGCGGCCGCGATCTGACGAGAGCAGGCACATTCAGCTTAGAATGCCCGTTGACAGCTCCTCCTCCTTTCCTATGGGCTTTCTGCAGTGCGAACGCACCTCCGAAAAGGAAAGCAACCTACTCACGGCCTTAAAAGTCAACGGGACCTGGGATTCCCAGCCGGTCACCCATACTGGTACTTGCCAGGCCTCAAGCTGGCTGGCGGCCGCGATCTGACGAGAGCAGGCACATTCAGCTTAGAATGCCCGTTGACAGCTCCTCCTCCTTTCCTATGGGCTTTCTGCAGTGCGAACGCACCTCCGAAACGGAAAGAAACCTACTCACGGCCTTAAAAGTCAACGGGACCTGGGATTCCCAGCCGGTCACCCATACTGGTACTTGCCAGGCCTCAAGCTGGCTGGTGGCCGCGATCTGACGAGAGCAGGCACATTCAGCTTAGAATGCCCGTTGACAGCTCCTCCTCCTTTCCTATGGGCTTTCTGCAGTGCGAACGCACCTCCGAAAAGGAAAGAAACCTACTCACGGCCTTAAAAGTCAACGGGACCTGGGATTCCCAGCCGGTCACCCATACTGGTACTTGCCAGGCCTCAAGCTGGCTGGCGGCCGCGATCTGACGAGAGCAGGCACATTCAGCTTAGAATGCCCGTTGACAGCTCCTCCTCCTTTCCTATGGGCTTTCTGCAGTGCGAACGCACCTCCGAAACGGAAAGAAACCTACTCACGGCCTTAAAAGTCAACGGGACCTGGGATTCCCAGCCGGTCACCCACACTGGTACTTGCCAGGCCTCAAGCTGGCTGGCGGCCGCGATCTGACGAGAGCAGGTACATTCAGCTTAGAATGCCCGTTGACAGCTCCTCCTCCTTTCCTATGGGCTTTCTGCAGTGCGAACGCACCTCCGAAAAGGAAAGCAACCTACTCACGGCCTTAAAAGTCAACGGGACCTGGGATTCCCAGCCGGTCACCCATACTGGTACTTGCCAGGCCTCAAGCTGGCTGGCGGCCGTGATCTGACGAGAGCAGGCACATTCAGCTTAGAATTCCCGTTGACAGCTCCTCCTCCTTTCCTATGGGCTTTCTGCAGTGCGAACGCACCTCCGAAAAGGAAAGAAACCTACTCACGGCCTTAAAAGTCAACGGGACCTGGGATTCCCAGCCGGTCACCCATACTGGTACTTGCCAGGCCTCAAGCTGGCTGGCGGCCGCGATCTGACGAGAGCAGGCACATTCAGCTTAGAATGCCCGTTGACAGCTCCTCCTCCTTTCCTATGGGCTTTCTGCAGTGCGAACGCACCTCCGAAACGGAAAGAAACCTACTCACGGCCTTAAAAGTCAACGGGACCTGGGATTCCCAGCCGGTCACCCATACTGGTACTTGCCAGGCCTCAAGCTGGCTGGCGGCCACGATCTGACGAGAGCAGGCACATTCAGCTTAGAATGCCCGTTGACAGCTCCTCCTCCTTTCCTATGGGCTTTCTGCAGTGCGAACGCACCTCCGAAAAGGAAAGAAACCTACTCACGGCCTTAAAAGTCAACGGGACCTGGGATTCCCAGCCGGTCACCCATACTGGTACTTGCCAGGCCTCAAGCTGGCTGGCGGCCGCGATCTGACGAGAGCAGGCACATTCAGCTTAGAATGCCCGTTGACAGGTCCTCCTCCTTTCCTATGGGCTTTCTGCAGTGCGAACGCACTTCCGAAAAGGAAAGAAACCTACTCACGGCCTTAAAAGTCAACGGGACCTGGGATTCCCAGCCGGTCACCCATACTGGTACTTGCCAGGCCTCAAGCTGGCTGGCGGCCGCGATCTGACGAGAGCAGGCACATTCAGCTTAGAATGCCTGTTGACAGCTCCTCCTCCTTTCCTATGGGCTTTCTGCAGTGCGAACGCACCTCCGAAAAGGAAAGCAACCTACTCACGGCCTTAAAAGTCAACGGGACCTGGGATTCCCAGCTGGTCACCCATACTGGTACTTGCCAGGCCTCAAGCTGGCTGGCGGCCGCGATCTGACGAGAGCAGGCACATTCAGCTTAGAATGCCCGTTGACAGCTCCTCCTCCTTTCCTATGGGCTTTCTGCAGTGCGAACGCACCTCCGAAAAGGAAAGAAACCTACTCACGGCCTTAAAAGTCAACGGGACCTGGGATTCCCAGCCGGTCACCCATACTGGTACTTGCCAGGCCTCAAGCTGGCTGGCGGCCGCGATCTGACGAGAGCAGGCACATTCAGCTTAGAATGCCCGTTGACAGCTCCTCCTCCTTTCCTATGGGCTTTCTGCAGTGCGAACGCACCTCCGAAACGGAAAGAAACCTACTCACGGCCTTAAAAGTCAATGGGACCTGGGATTCCCAGCCGGTCACCCATACTGGTACTTGCCAGGCCTCAAGCTGGCTGGCGGCCGCGATCTGACGAGAGCAGGTACATTCAGCTTAGAATGCCCGTTGACAGCTCCTCCTCCTTTCCTATGGGCTTTCTGCAGTGCGAACGCACCTCCGAAAAGGAAAGCAACCTACTCACGGCCTTAAAAGTCAACGGGACCTGGGATTCCCAGCCGGTCACCCATACTGGTACTTGCCAGGCCTCAAGCTGGCTGGCGGCCGCGATCTGACGAGAGCAGGCACATTCAGCTTAGAATGCCCGTTGACAGCTCCTCCTCCTTTCCTATGGGCTTTCTGCAGTGCGAACGCACCTCCGAAAAGGAAAGAAACCTACTCACGGCCTTAAAAGTCAACGGGACCTGGGATTCCCAGCCGGTCACCCATACTGGTACTTGCCAGGCCTCAAGCTGGCTGGCGGCCGCGATCTGACGAGAGCAGGCACATTCAGCTTAGAATGCCCGTTGACAGCTCCTCCTCCTTTCCTATGGGCTTTCTGCAGTGCGAACGCACCTCCGAAAAGGAAAGCAACCTACTCACGGCCTTAAAAGTCAACGGGACCTGGGATTCCCAGCCGGTCACCCATACTGGTACTTGCCAGGCCTCAAGCTGGCTGGCGGCCGCGATCTGACGAGAGCAGGCACATTCAGCTTAGAATGCCCGTTGACAGCTCCTCCTCCTTTCCTATGGGCTTTCTGCAGTGCGAACGCACCTCCGAAAAGGAAAGAAACCTACTCACGGCCTTAAAAGTCAACGGGACCTGGGATTCCCAGCCGGTCACCCATACTGGTACTTGCCAGGCCTCAAGCTGGCTGGCGGCCGCGATCTGACGAGAGCAGGCACATTCAGCTTAGAATGCCCGTTGACAGCTCCTCCTCCTTTCCTATGGGCTTTCTGCAGTGCGAACGCACCTCCGAAAAGGAAAGCAACCTACTCACGGCCTTAAAAGTCAACGGGACCTGGGATTCCCAGCCGGTCTCCCATACTGGTACTTGCCAGGCCTCAAGCTGGCTGGCGGCCGCGATCTGACGAGAGCAGGCACATTCAGCTTAGAATGCCCGTTGACAGCTCCTCCTCCTTTCCTATGGGCTTTCTGCAGTGCGAACGCACCTCCGAAACGGAAAGAAACCTACTCACGGCCTTAAAAGTCAACGGGACCTGGGATTCCCAGCCGGTCACCCATACTGGTACTTGCCAGGCCTCAAGCTGGCTGGCGGCCGCGATCTGACGAGAGCAGGCACATTCAGCTTAGAATGCCCGTTGACAGCTCCTCCTCCTTTCCTATGGGCTTTCTGCAGTGCGAACGCACCTCCGAAAAGGAAATAAACCTACTCACGGCCTTAAAAGTCAACGGGACCTGGGATTCCCAGCCGGTCACCCATACTAGTACTTGCCAGGCCTCAAGCTGGCTGGCGGCCGCGATCTGACGAGAACAGGCACATTCAGCTTAGAATGCCCGTTGACAGCTCCTCCTCCTTTCCTATGGGCTTTCTGCAGTGCGAACGCACCTCCGAAAAGGAAAGCAACCTACTCACGGCCTTAAAAGTCAACGGGACCTGGGATTCCCAGCCGGTCACCCATACTGGTACTTGCCAGGCCTCAAGCTGGCTGGCGGCCGCGATCTGACGAGAGCAGGCACATTCAGCTTAGAATGCCCGTTGACAGCTCCTCCTCCTTTCCTATGGGCTTTCTGCAGTGCGAACGCACCTCCGAAACGGAAAGAAACCTACTCACGGCCTTAAAAGTCAACGGGACCTGGGATTCCCAGCCGGTCACCCATACTGGTACTTGCCAGGCCTCAAGCTGGCTGGCGGCCACGATCTGACGAGAGCAGGCACATTCAGCTTAGAATGCCCGTTGACAGCTCCTCCTCCTTTCCTATGGGCTTTCTGCAGTGCGAACGCACCTCCGAAAAGGAAAGAAACCTACTCACGGCCTTAAAAGTCAACGGGACCTGGGATTCCCAGCCGGTCACCCATACTGGTACTTGCCAGGCCTCAAGCTGGCTGGCGGCCGCGATCTGACGAGAGCAGGCACATTCAGCTTAGAATGCCCGTTGACAGCTCCTCCTCCTTTCCTATGGGCTTTCTGCAGTGCGAACGCACTTCCGAAAAGGAAAGAAACCTACTCACGGCCTTAAAAGTCAACGGGACCTGGGATTCCCAGCCGGTCACCCATACTGGTACTTGCCAGGCCTCAAGCTGGCTGGCGGCCGCGATCTGACGAGAGCAGGCACATTCAGCTTAGAATGCCTGTTGACAGCTCCTCCTCCTTTCCTATGGGCTTTCTGCAGTGCGAACGCACCTCCGAAAAGGAAAGCAACCTACTCACGGCCTTAAAAGTCAACGGGACCTGGGATTCCCAGCCGGTCACCCATACTGGTACTTGCCAGGCCTCAAGCTGGCTGGCGGCCGCGATCTGACGAGAGCAGGCACATTCAGCTTAGAATGCCCGTTGACAGCTCCTCCTCCTTTCCTATGGGCTTTCTGCAGTGCGAACGCACCTCCGAAAAGGAAAGAAACCTACTCACGGCCTTAAAAGTCAACGGGACCTGGGATTCCCAGCCGGTCACCCATACTGGTACTTGCCAGGCCTCAAGCTGGCTGGCGGCCGCGATCTGACGAGAGCAGGCACATTCAGCTTAGAATGCCCGTTGACAGCTCCTCCTCCTTTCCTATGGGCTTTCTGCAGTGCGTACGCACCTCCGAAAAGGAAAGCAACCTACTCACGGCCTTAAAAGTCAACGGGACCTGGGATTCCCAGCCGGTCACCCATACTGGTACTTGCCAGGCCTCAAGCTGGCTGGCGGCCGCGATCTGACGAGAGCAGGCACATTCAGCTTAGAATGCCCGTTGACAGCTCCTCCTCCTTTCCTATGGGCTTTCTGCAGTGCGAACGCACCTCCGAAAAGGAAAGAAACCTACTCACGGCCTTAAAAGTCAACGGGACCTGGGATTCCCAGCCGGTCACCCATACTGGTACTTGCCAGGCCTCAAGCTGGCTGGCGGCCACGATCTGACGAGAGCAGGCACATTCAGCTTAGAATGCCCGTTGACAGCTCCTCCTCCTTTCCTATGGGCTTTCTGCAGTGCGAACGCACCTCCGAAAAGGAAAGCAACCTACTCACGGCCTTAAAAGTCAACGGGACCTGGGATTCCCAGCCGGTCACCCATACTGGTACTTGCCAGGCCTCAAGCTGGCTGGCGGCCGCGATCTGACGAGAGCAGGCACATTCAGCTTAGAATGCCCGTTGACAGCTCCTCCTCCTTTCCTATGGGCTTTCTGCAGTGCGAACGCACCTCCGAAAAGGAAAGAAACCTACTCACGGCCTTAAAAGTCAACGGGACCTGGGATTCCCAGCCGGTCACCCATACTGGTACTTGCCAGGCCTCAAGCTGGCTGGCGGCCGCGATCTGACGAGAGCAGGCACATTCAGCTTAGAATGCCCGTTGACAGCTCCTCCTCCTTTCCTATGGGCTTTCTGCAGTGCGAACGCACCTCCGAAACGGAAAGAAACCTACTCACGGCCTTAAAAGTCAACGGGACCTGGGATTCCCAGCCGGTCACCCATACTGGTACTTGCCAGGCCTCAAGCTGGCTGGCGGCCGCGATCTGACGAGAGCAGGCACATTCAGCTTAGAATGCCCGTTGACAGCTCCTCCTCCTTTCCTATGGGCTTTCTGCAGTGCGAACGCACCTCCGAAAAGGAAATAAACCTACTCACGGCCTTAAAAGTCAACGGGACCTGGGATTCCCAGCCGGTCACCCATACTAGTACTTGCCAGGCCTCAAGCTGGCTGGCGGCCGCGATCTGACGAGAGCAGGCACATTCAGCTTAGAATGCCCGTTGACAGCTCCTCCTCCTTTCCTATGGGCTTTCTGCAGTGCGAACGCACCTCCGAAACGGAAAGAAACCTACTCACGGCCTTAAAAGTCAATGGGACCTGGGATTCCCAGCCGGTCACCCATACTGGTACTTGCCAGGCCTCAAGCTGGCTGGCGGCCGCGATCTGACGAGAGCAGGTACATTCAGCTTAGAATGCCCGTTGACAGCTCCTCCTCCTTTCCTATGGGCTTTCTGCAGTGCGAACGCACCTCCGAAAAGGAAAGCAACCTACTCACGGCCTTAAAAGTCAACGGGACCTGGGATTCCCAGCCGGTCACCCATACTGGTACTTGCCAGGCCTCAAGCTGGCTGGCGGCCGCGATCTGACGAGAGCAGGCACATTCAGCTTAGAATGCCCGTTGACAGCTCCTCCTCCTTTCCTATGGGCTTTCTGCAGTGCGAACGCACCTCCGAAAAGGAAAGCAACCTACTCACGGCCTTAAAAGTCAACGGGACCTGGGATTCCCAGCCGGTCACCCATACTGGTACTTGCCAGGCCTCAAGCTGGCTGGCGGCCGCGATCTGACGAGAGCAGGCACATTCAGCTTAGAATGCCCGTTGACAGCTCCTCCTCCTTTCCTATGGGCTTTCTGCAGTGCGAACGCACCTCCGAAACGGAAAGAAACCTACTCACGGCCTTAAAAGTCAACGGGACCTGGGATTCCCAGCCGGTCACCCATACTGGTACTTGCCAGGCCTCAAGCTGGCTGGCGGCCGCGATCTGACGAGAGCAGGCACATTCAGCTTAGAATGCCCGTTGACAGCTCCTCCTCCTTTCCTATGGGCTTTCTGCAGTGCGAACGCACCTCCGAAAAGGAAAGAAACCTACTCACGGCCTTAAAAGTCAACGGGACCTGGGATTCCCAGCCGGTCACCCACACTGGTACTTGCCAGGCCTCAAGCTGGCTGGCGGCCGCGATCTGACGAGAGCAGGTACATTCAGCTTAGAATGCCCGTTGACAGCTCCTCCTCCTTTCCTATGGGCTTTCTGCAGTGCGAACGCACCTCCGAAAAGGAAAGCAACCTACTCACGGCCTTAAAAGTCAACGGGACCTGGGATTCCCAGCCGGTCACCCATACTGGTACTTGCCAGGCCTCAAGCTGGCTGGCGGCCGCGACCTGACGAGAGCAGGCACATTCAGCTTAGAATGCCCGTTGACAGCTCCTCTTCCTTTCCTATGGGCTTTCTGCAGTGCGAACGCACCTCCGAAAAGGAAAGCAACCTACTCACGGCCTTAAAAGTCAACGGGACCTGGGATTCCCAGCCAGTCACCCATACTGGTACTTGCCAGGCCTCAAGCTGGCTGGCGGCCGCGATCTGACGAGAGCAGGCACATTCAGCTTAGATTGCCCGTTGACAGCTCCTCCTCCTTTCCTATGGGCTTTCTGCAGTGCGAACGCACCTCCGAAAAGGAAAGAAACCTACTCACGGCCTTAAAATTCAACTGGACCTGGGATTCCCAGCCGGTCACCCATACTGGTACTTGCCAGGCCTCAAGCTGGCTGGCGGCCGCGATCTGACGAGAGCAGGCACATTCAGCTTAGAATGCCCGTTGACAGCTCCTCCTCCTTTCCTATGGGCTTTCTGCAGTGCGAACGCACTTCCGAAAAGGAAAGAAACCTACTCACGGCCTTAAAAGTCAACGGGACCTGGGATTCCCAGCCGGTCACCCATACTGGTACTTGCCAGGCCTCAAGCTGGCTGGCGGCCGCGATCTGACGAGAGCAGGCACATTCAGCTTAGAATGCCCGTTGACAGCTCCTCCTCCTTTCCTATGGGCTTTCTGCAGTGCGAACGCACCTCCGAAAAGGAAAGCAACCTACTCACGGCCTTAAAAGTCAACGGGACCTGGGATTCCCAGCCGGTCACCCATACTGGTACTTGCCAGGCCTCAAGCTGGCTGGCGGCCGCGATCTGACGAGAGCAGGCACATTCAGCTAAGAATGCCCGTTGACAGCTCCTCCTCCTTTCCTATGGGCTTTCTGCAGTGCGAACGCACCTCCGAAAAGGAAATAAACCTACTCACGGCCTTAAAAGTCAACGGGACCTGGGATTCCCAGCCGGTCACCCATACTGGTACTTGCCAGGCCTCAAGCTGGCTGGCGGCCGCGATCTGACGAGAGCAGGCACATTCAGCTTAGAATGCCCGTTGACAGCTCCTCCTCCTTTCCTATGGGCTTTCTGCAGTGCGAACGCACCTCCGAAACGGAAAGAAACCTACTCACGGCCTTAAAAGTCAATGGGACCTGGGATTCCCAGCCGGTCACCCATACTGGTACTTGCCAGGCCTCAAGCTAGCTGGCGGCCACGATCTGACGAGAGCAGGTACATTCAGCTTAGAATGCCCGTTGACAGCTCCTCCTCCTTTCCTATGGGCTTTCTGCAGTGCGAACGCACCTCCGAAAAGGAAAGCAACCTACTCACGGCCTTAAAAGTCAACGGGACCTGGGATTCCCAGCCGGTCACCCATACTGGTACTTGCCAGGCCTCAAGCTGGCTGGCGGCCGCGATCTGACGAGAGCAGGCACATTCAGCTTAGAATGCCCGTTGACAGCTCCTCCTCCTTTCCTATGGGCTTTCTGCAGTGCGAACGCACCTCCGAAAAGGAAAGAAACCTACTCACGGCCTTAAAAGTCAACGGGACCTGGGATTCCCAGCCGGTCACCCATACTGGTACTTGCCAGGCCTCAAGCTGGCTGGCGGCCGCGATCTGACGAGAGCAGGCACATTCAGCTTAGAATGCCCGTTGACAGCTCCTCCTCCTTTCCTATGGGCTTTCTGCAGTGCGAACGCACCTCCGAAATGGAAAGAAACCTACTCACAGCCTTAAAAGTCAATGGGACCTGGGATTCCCAGCCGGTCACCCATACTGGTACTTGCCAGGCCTCAAGCTGGCTGGCGGCCGCGATCTGACGAGAGCAGGTACATTCAGCTTAGAATGCCCGTTGACAGCTCCTCCTCCTTTCCTATGGGCTTTCTGCAGTGCGAACGCACCTCCGAAAAGGAAAGCAACCTACTCACGGCCTTAAAAGTCAACGGGACCTGGGATTCCCAGCCGGTCACCCATACTGGTACTTGCCAGGCCTCAAGCTGGCTGGCGGCCGCGATCTGACGAGAGCAGGCACATTCAGCTTAGAATGCCCGTTGACAGCTCCTCCTCCTTTCCTATGGGCTTTCTGCAGTGCGAACGCACCTCCGAAAAGGAAAGAAACCTACTCACGGCCTTAAAAGTCAACGGGACCTGGGATTCCCAGCCGGTCACCCATACTGGTACTTGCCAGGCCTCAAGCTGGCTGGCGGCCGCGATCTGACGAGAGCAGGTACATTCAGCTTAGAATGCCCGTTTACAGCTCCTCCTCCTTTCCTATGGGCTTTCTGCAGTGCGAACGCACCTCCGAAAAGGAAAGCAACCTACTCACGGCCTTAAAAGTCAACGGGACCTGGGATTCCCAGCCGGTCACCCATACTGGTACTTGCCAGGCCTCAAGCTGGCTGGCGGCCGCGATCTGACGAGAGCAGGCACATTCAGCTTAGAACGCCCGTTGACAGCTCCTCCTCCTTTCCTATGGGCTTTCTGCAGTGCGAACGCACCTCCGAAAAGGAAAGAAACCTACTCACGGCCTTAAAAGTCAAAGGGACCTGGGATTCCCAGCCGGTCACCCATACTGGTACTTGCCAGGCCTCAAGCTGGCTGGCGGCCGCGATCTGACGAGAGCAGGCACATTCAGCTTAGAATGCCCGTTGACAGCTCCTCCTCCTTTCCTATGGGCTTTCTGCAGTGCGAACGCACCTCCGAAACGGAAAGAAACCTACTCACGGCCTTAAAAGTAAACGGGACCTGGGATTCCCAGCCGGTCACCCATACTGGTACTTGCCAGGCCTCAAGCTGGCTGGCGGCCGCGATCTGACGAGAGCAGGCACATTCAGCTTAGAATGCCCGTTGACAGCTCCTCCTCCTTTCCTATGGGCTTTCTGCAGTGCGAACGCACCTCCGAAACGGAAAGAAACCTACTCACGGCCTTAAAAGTCAACGGGACCTGGGATTCCCAGCCGGTCACCCATACTGGTACTTGCCAGGCCTCAAGCTGGCTGGCGGCCGCGATCTGACGAGAGCAGGTACATTCAGCTTAGAATGCCCGTTGACAGCTCCTCCTCCTTTCCTATGGGCTTTCTGCAGTGCGAACGCACCTCCGAAAAGGAAAGCAACCTACTCACGGCCTTAAAAGTCAGCGGGACCTGGGATTCCCAGCCGGTCACCCATACTGGTACTTGCCAGGCCTCAAGCTGGCTGGCGGCCGCGATCTGACGAGAGCAGGCACATTCAGCTTAGAATGCCCGTTGACAGCTCCTCCTCCTTTCCTATGGGCTTTCTGCAGTGCGAACGCACCTCCGAAAAGGAAAGAAACCTACTCACGGCCTTAAAAGTCAACGGGACCTGGGATTCCCAGCCGGTCACCCATACTGGTACTTGCCAGGCCTCAAGCTGGCTGGCGGCCGCGATCTGACGAGAGCAGGCACATTCAGCTTAGAATGCCCGTTGACAGCTCCTCCTCCTTTCCTATGGGCTTTCTGCAGTGCGAACGCACCTCCGAAAAGGAAAGCAACCTACTCACGGCCTTAAAAGTCAACGGGACCTGGGATTCCCAGCCGGTCACCCATACTGGTACTTGCCAGGCCTCAAGCTGGCTGGCGGCCGCGATCTGACGAGAGCAGGCACATTCAGCTTAGAATGCCCGTTGACAGCTCCTCCTCCTTTCCTATGGGCTTTCTGCAGTGCGAACGCACCTCCGAAACGGAAAGAAACCTACTCACGGCCTTAAAAGTCAACGGGACCTGGGATTCCCAGCCGGTCACCCATACTGGTACTTGCCAGGCCTCAAGCTGGCTGGCGGCCGCGATCTGACGAGAGCAGGCACATTCAGCTTAGAATGCCCGTTGACAGCTCCTCCTCCTTTCCTATGGGCTTTCTGCAGTGCGAACGCACCTCCGAAAAGGAAAGAAACCTACTCACGGCCTTAAAAGTCAACGGGACCTGGGATTCCCAGCCGGTCACCCATACTGGTACTTGCCAGGCCTCAAGCTGGCTGGCGGCCGCGATCTGACGAGAGCAGGCACATTCAGCTTAGAATGCCCGTTGACAGCTCCTCCTCCTTTCCTATGGGCTTTCTGCAGTGCGAACGCACCTCCGAAACGGAAAGAAACCTACTCACGGCCTTAAAAGTCAACGGGACCTGGGATTCCCAGCCGGTCACCCACACTGGTACTTGCCAGGCCTCAAGCTGGCTGGCGGCCGCGATCTGACGAGAGCAGGTACATTCAGCTTAGAATGCCCGTTGACAGCTCCTCCTCCTTTCCTATGGGCTTTCTGCAGTGCGAACGCACCTCCGAAAAGGAAAGCAACCTACTCACGGCCTTAAAAGTCAACGGGACCTGGGATTCCCAGCCGGTCAGCCATACTGGTACTTGCCAGGCCTCAAGCTGGCTGGCGGCCACGATCTGACGAGAGCAGGCACATTCAGCTTAGAACGCCCGTTGACAGCTCCTCCTCCTTTCCTATGGGCTTTCTGCAGTGCGAACGCACCTCCGAAAAGGAAAGAAACCTACTCACGGCCTTAAAAGTCAACGGGACCTGGGATTCCCAGCCGGTCACCCATACTGGTACTTGCCAGGCCTCAAGCTGGCTGGCGGCCGCGATCTGACGAGAGCAGGCACATTCAGCTTAGAATGCCCGTTGACAGCTCCTCCTCCTTTCCTATGGGCTTTCTGCAGTGCGAACGCACCTCCGAAACGGAAAGAAACCTACTCACGGCCTTAAAAGTCAATGGGACCTGGGATTCCCAGCCGGTCACCCATACTGGTACTTGCCAGGCCTCAAGCTGGCTGGCGGCCGCGATCTGACGAGAGCAGGTACATTCAGCTTAGAATGCCCGTTGACAGCTCCTCCTCCTTTCCTATGGGCTTTCTGCAGTGCGAACGCACCTCCGAAAAGGAAAGCAACCTACTCACGGCCTTAAAAGTCAACGGGACCTGGGATTCCCAGCCGGTCACCCATACTGGTACTTGCCAGGCCTCAAGCTGGCTGGCGGCCGCGATCTGACGAGAGCAGGCACATTCAGCTTAGAATGCCCGTTGACAGCTCCTCCTCCTTTCCTATGGGCTTTCTGCAGTGCGAACGCACCTCCGAAAAGGAAAGAAACCTACTCACGGCCTTAAAAGTCAACGGGACCTGGGATTCCCAGCCGGTCACCCATACTGGTACTTGCCAGGCCTCAAGCTGGCTGGCGGCCGCGATCTGACGAGAGCAGGCACATTCAGCTTAGAATGCCCGTTGACAGCTCCTCCTCCTTTCCTATGGGCTTTCTGCAGTGCGAACGCACCTCCGAAAAGGAAAGCAACCTACTCACGGCCTTAAAAGTCAACGGGACCTGGGATTCCCAGCCGGTCACCCATACTGGTACTTGCCAGGCCTCAAGCTGGCTGGCGGCCGCGATCTGACGAGAGCAGGCACATTCAGCTTAGAATGCCCGTTGACAGCTCCTCCTCCTTTCCTATGGGCTTTCTGCAGTGCGAACGCACCTCCGAAACGGAAAGAAACCTACTCACGGCCTTAAAAGTCAACGGGACCTGGGATTCCCAGCCGGTCACCCATACTGGTACTTGCCAGGCCTCAAGCTGGCTGGCGGCCGCGATCTGACGAGAGCAGGCACATTCAGCTTAGAATGCCCGTTGACAGCTCCTCCTCCTTTCCTATGGGCTTTCTGCAGTGCGAACGCACCTCCGAAAAGGAAAGCAACCTACTCACGGCCTTAAAAGTCAACGGGACCTGGGATTCCCAGCCGGTCACCCATACTGGTACTTGCCAGGCCTCAAGCTGGCTGGCGGCCGCGATCTGACGAGAGCAGGCACATTCAGCTTAGAATGCCCGTTGATAGCTCCTCCTCCTTTCCTATGGGCTTTCTGCAGTGCGAACGCACTTCCGAAAAGGAAAGAAACCTACTCACGGCCTTAAAAGTCAACGGGACCTGGGATTCCCAGCCGGTCACCCATACTGGTACTTGCCAGGCCTCAAGCTGGCTGGCGGCCGCGATCTGACGAGAGCAGGCACATTCAGCTTAGAATGCCCGTTGACAGCTCCTCCTCCTTTCCTATGGGCTTTCTGCAGTGCGAACGCACCTCCGAAAAGGAAAGCAACCTACTCACGGCCTTAAAAGTCAACGGGACCTGGGATTCCCAGCCGGTCACCCATACTGGTACTTGCCAGGCCTCAAGCTGGCTGGCGACCGCGATCTGACGAGAGCAGGCACATTCAGCTTAGAATGCCCGTTGACAGCTCCTCCTCCTTTCCTATGGGCTTTCTGCAGTGCGAACGCACCTCCGAAAAGGAAAGAAACCTACTCACGGCCTTAAAAGTCAACGGGACCTGGGATTCCCAGCCGGTCACCCATACTGGTACTTGCCAGGCCTCAAGCTGGCTGGCGGCCGCGATCTGACGAGAGCAGGCACATTCAGCTTAGAATGCCCGTTGACAGCTCCTCCTCCTTTCCTATGGGCTTTCTGCAGTGCGAACGCACCTCCGAAACGGAAAGAAACCTACTCACGGCCTTAAAAGTCAATGGGACCTGGGATTCCCAGCCGGTCACCCATACTGGTACTTGCCAGGCCTCAAGCTGGCTGGCGGCCGCGATCTGACGAGAGCAGGCACATTCAGCTTAGAATGCCCGTTGACAGCTCCTCCTCCTTTCCTATGGGCTTTCTGCAGTGCGAACGCACCTCCGAAAAGGAAAGCAACCTACTCACGGCCTTAAAAGTCAACGGGACCTGGGATTCCCAGCCGGTCACCCATACTGGTACTTGCCAGGCCTCAAGCTGGCTGGCGGCCGCGATCTGACGAGAGCAGGCACATTCAGCTTAGAATGCCCGTTGAAAGCTCCTCCTCCTTTCCTATGGGCTTTCTGCAGTGCGAACGCACCTCCGAAAAGGAAAGCAACCTACTCACGGCCTTAAAAGTCAACGGGACCTGGGATTCCCAGCCGGTCACCCATACTGGTACTTGCCAGGCCTCAAGCTGGCTGGCGGCCGCGATCTGACGAGAGCAGGCACATTCAGCTTAGAATGCCCGTTGACAGCTCCTCCTCCTTTCCTATGGGCTTTCTGCAGTGCGAACGCACCTCCGAAAAGGAAAGCAACCTACTCACGGCCTTAAAAGTCAGCGGGACCTGGGATTCCCAGCCGGTCACCCATACTGGTACTTGCCAGGCCTCAAGCTGGCTGGCGGCCGCGATCTGACGAGAGCAGGCACATTCAGCTTAGAATGCCCGTTGACAGCTCCTCCTCCTTTCCTATGGGCTTTCTGCAGTGCGAACGCACCTCCGAAAAGGAAAGAAACCTACTCACGGCCTTAAAAGTCAACGGGACCTGGGATTCCCAGCCGGTCACCCATACTGGTACTTGCCAGGCCTCAAGCTGGCTGGCGGCCGCGATCTGACGAGAGCAGGCACATTCAGCTTAGAATGCCCGTTGACAGCTCCTCCTCCTTTCCTATGGGCTTTCTGCAGTGCGAACGCACCTCCGAAACGGAAAGAAACCTACTCACGGCCTTAAAAGTCAATGGGACCTGGGATTCCCAGCCGGTCACCCATACTGGTACTTGCCAGGCCTCAAGCTGGCTGGCGGCCGCGATCTGACGAGAGCAGGTACATTCAGCTTAGAATGCCCGTTGACAGCTCCTCCTCCTTTCCTATGGGCTTTCTGCAGTGCGAACGCACCTCCGAAAAGGAAAGCAACCTACTCACGGCCTTAAAAGTCAACGGGACCTGGGATTCCCAGCCGGTCACCCATACTGGTACTTGCCAGGCCTCAAGCTGGCTGGCGGCCGCGATCTGACGAGAGCAGGTACATTCAGCTTAGAATGCCCGTTGACAGCTCCTCCTCCTTTCCTATGGGCTTTCTGCAGTGCGAACGCACCTCCGAAAAGGAAAGCAACCTACTCACGGCCTTAAAAGTCAACGGGACCTGGGATTCCCAGCCGGTCACCCATACTGGTACTTGCCAGGCCTCAAGCTGGCTGGCGGCCGCGATCTGACGAGAGCAGGCACATTCAGCTTAGAATGCCCGTTGACAGCTCCTCCTCCTTTCCTATGGGCTTTCTGCAGTGCGAACGCACCTCCGAAAAGGAAAGCAACCTACTCACGGCCTTAAAAGTCAACGGGACCTGGGATTCCCAGCCGGTCACCCATACTGGTACTTGCCAGGCCTCAAGCTGGCTGGCGGCCGCGATCTGACGAGAGCAGGTACATTCAGCTTAGAATGCCCGTTGACAGCTCCTCCTCCTTTCCTATGGGCTTTCTGCAGTGCGAACGCACCTCCGAAAAGGAAAGCAACCTACTCACGGCCTTAAAAGTCAACGGGACCTGGGATTCCCAGCCGGTCACCCATACTGGTACTTGCCAGGCCTCAAGCTGGCTGGCGGCCGCGATCTGACGAGAGCAGGCACATTCAGCTTAGAACGCCCGTTGACAGCTCCTCCTCCTTTCCTATGGGCTTTCTGCAGTGCGAACGCACCTCCGAAAAGGAAAGAAACCTACTCACGGCCTTAAAAGTCAACGGGACCTGGGATTCCCAGCCGGTCACCCATACTGGTACTTGCCAGGCCTCAAGCTGGCTGGCGGCCGCGATCTGACGAGAGCAGGCACATTCAGCTTAGAATGCCCGTTGACAGCTCCTCCTCCTTTCCTATGGGCTTTCTGCAGTGCGAACGCACCTCCGAAACGGAAAGAAACCTACTCACGGCCTTAAAAGTAAACGGGACCTGGGATTCCCAGCCGGTCACCCATACTGGTACTTGCCAGGCCTCAAGCTGGCTGGCGGCCGCGATCTGACGAGAGCAGGCACATTCAGCTTAGAATGCCCGTTGACAGCTCCTCCTCCTTTCCTATGGGCTTTCTGCAGTGCGAACGCACCTCCGAAACGGAAAGAAACCTACTCACGGCCTTAAAAGTCAACGGGACCTGGGATTCCCAGCCGGTCACCCATACTGGTACTTGCCAGGCCTCAAGCTGGCTGGCGGCCGCGATCTGACGAGAGCAGGTACATTCAGCTTAGAATGCCCGTTGACAGCTCCTCCTCCTTTCCTATGGGCTTTCTGCAGTGCGAACGCACCTCCGAAAAGGAAAGCAACCTACTCACGGCCTTAAAAGTCAGCGGGACCTGGGATTCCCAGCCGGTCACCCATACTGGTACTTGCCAGGCCTCAAGCTGGCTGGCGGCCGCGATCTGACGAGAGCAGGCACATTCAGCTTAGAATGCCCGTTGACAGCTCCTCCTCCTTTCCTATGGGCTTTCTGCAGTGCGAACGCACCTCCGAAAAGGAAAGAAACCTACTCACGGCCTTAAAAGTCAACGGGACCTGGGATTCCCAGCCGGTCACCCATACTGGTACTTGCCAGGCCTCAAGCTGGCTGGCGGCCGCGATCTGACGAGAGCAGGCACATTCAGCTTAGAATGCCCGTTGACAGCTCCTCCTCCTTTCCTATGGGCTTTCTGCAGTGCGAACGCACCTCCGAAACGGAAAGAAACCTACTCACGGCCTTAAAAGTCAATGGGACCTGGGATTCCCAGCCGGTCACCCATACTGGTACTTGCCAGGCCTCAAGCTGGCTGGCGGCCGCGATCTGACGAGAGCAGGTACATTCAGCTTAGAATGCCCGTTGACAGCTCCTCCTCCTTTCCTATGGGCTTTCTGCAGTGCGAACGCACCTCCGAAAAGGAAAGCAACCTACTCACGGCCTTAAAAGTCAACGGGACCTGGGATTCCCAGCCGGTCACCCATACTGGTACTTGCCAGGCCTCAAGCTGGCTGGCGGCCGCGATCTGACGAGAGCAGGTACATTCAGCTTAGAATGCCCGTTGACAGCTCCTCCTCCTTTCCTATGGGCTTTCTGCAGTGCGAACGCACCTCCGAAAAGGAAAGCAACCTACTCACGGCCTTAAAAGTCAACGGGACCTGGGATTCCCAGCCGGTCACCCATACTGGTACTTGCCAGGCCTCAAGCTGGCTGGCGGCCGCGATCTGACGAGAGCAGGCACATTCAGCTTAGAATGCCCGTTGACAGCTCCTCCTCCTTTCCTATGGGCTTTCTGCAGTGCGAACGCACCTCCGAAAAGGAAAGAAACCTACTCACGGCCTTAAAAGTCAACGGGACCTGGGATTCCCAGCCGGTCACCCATACTGGTACTTGCCAGGCCTCAAGCTGGCTGGCGGCCGCGATCTGACGAGAGCAGGTACATTCAGCTTAGAATGCCCGTTGACAGCTCCTCCTCCTTTCCTATGGGCTTTCTGCAGTGCGAACGCACCTCCGAAAAGGAAAGCAACCTACTCACGGCCTTAAAAGTCAACGGGACCTGGGATTCCCAGCCGGTCACCCATACTGGTACTTGCCAGGCCTCAAGCTGGCTGGCGGCCGCGATCTGACGAGAGCAGGCACATTCAGCTTAGAACGCCCGTTGACAGCTCCTCCTCCTTTCCTATGGGCTTTCTGCAGTGCGAACGCACCTCCGAAAAGGAAAGAAACCTACTCACGGCCTTAAAAGTCAACGGGACCTGGGATTCCCAGCCGGTCACCCATACTGGTACTTGCCAGGCCTCAAGCTGGCTGGCGGCCGCGATCTGACGAGAGCAGGCACATTCAGCTTAGAATGCCCGTTGACAGCTCCTCCTCCTTTCCTATGGGCTTTCTGCAGTGCGAACGCACCTCCGAAACGGAAAGAAACCTACTCACGGCCTTAAAAGTAAACGGGACCTGGGATTCCCAGCCGGTCACCCATACTGGTACTTGCCAGGCCTCAAGCTGGCTGGCGGCCGCGATCTGACGAGAGCAGGCACATTCAGCTTAGAATGCCCGTTGACAGCTCCTCCTCCTTTCCTATGGGCTTTCTGCAGTGCGAACGCACCTCCGAAACGGAAAGAAACCTACTCACGGCCTTAAAAGTCAACGGGACCTGGGATTCCCAGCCGGTCACCCATACTGGTACTTGCCAGGCCTCAAGCTGGCTGGCGGCCGCGATCTGACGAGAGCAGGTACATTCAGCTTAGAATGCCCGTTGACAGCTCCTCCTCCTTTCCTATGGGCTTTCTGCAGTGCGAACGCACCTCCGAAAAGGAAAGCAACCTACTCACGGCCTTAAAAGTCAGCGGGACCTGGGATTCCCAGCCGGTCACCCATACTGGTACTTGCCAGGCCTCAAGCTGGCTGGCGGCCGCGATCTGACGAGAGCAGGCACATTCAGCTTAGAATGCCCGTTGACAGCTCCTCCTCCTTTCCTATGGGCTTTCTGCAGTGCGAACGCACCTCCGAAAAGGAAAGAAACCTACTCACGGCCTTAAAAGTCAACGGGACCTGGGATTCCCAGCCGGTCACCCATACTGGTACTTGCCAGGCCTCAAGCTGGCTGGCGGCCGCGATCTGACGAGAGCAGGCACATTCAGCTTAGAATGCCCGTTGACAGCTCCTCCTCCTTTCCTATGGGCTTTCTGCAGTGCGAACGCACCTCCGAAAAGGAAAGCAACCTACTCACGGCCTTAAAAGTCAACGGGACCTGGGATTCCCAGCCGGTCACCCATACTGGTACTTGCCAGGCCTCAAGCTGGCTGGCGGCCGCGATCTGACGAGAGCAGGCACATTCAGCTTAGAATGCCCGTTGACAGCTCCTCCTCCTTTCCTATGGGCTTTCTGCAGTGCGAACGCACCTCCGAAACGGAAAGAAACCTACTCACGGCCTTAAAAGTCAACGGGACCTGGGATTCCCAGCCGGTCACCCATACTGGTACTTGCCAGGCCTCAAGCTGGCTGGCGGCCGCGATCTGACGAGAGCAGGCACATTCAGCTTAGAATGCCCGTTGACAGCTCCTCCTCCTTTCCTATGGGCTTTCTGCAGTGCGAACGCACCTCCGAAAAGGAAAGAAACCTACTCACGGCCTTAAAAGTCAACGGGACCTGGGATTCCCAGCCGGTCACCCATACTGGTACTTGCCAGGCCTCAAGCTGGCTGGCGGCCGCGATCTGACGAGAGCAGGCACATTCAGCTTAGAATGCCCGTTGACAGCTCCTCCTCCTTTCCTATGGGCTTTCTGCAGTGCGAACGCACCTCCGAAACGGAAAGAAACCTACTCACGGCCTTAAAAGTCAACGGGACCTGGGATTCCCAGCCGGTCACCCACACTGGTACTTGCCAGGCCTCAAGCTGGCTGGCGGCCGCGATCTGACGAGAGCAGGTACATTCAGCTTAGAATGCCCGTTGACAGCTCCTCCTCCTTTCCTATGGGCTTTCTGCAGTGCGAACGCACCTCCGAAAAGGAAAGCAACCTACTCACGGCCTTAAAAGTCAACGGGACCTGGGATTCCCAGCCGGTCAGCCATACTGGTACTTGCCAGGCCTCAAGCTGGCTGGCGGCCACGATCTGACGAGAGCAGGCACATTCAGCTTAGAACGCCCGTTGACAGCTCCTCCTCCTTTCCTATGGGCTTTCTGCAGTGCGAACGCACCTCCGAAAAGGAAAGAAACCTACTCACGGCCTTAAAAGTCAACGGGACCTGGGATTCCCAGCCGGTCACCCATACTGGTACTTGCCAGGCCTCAAGCTGGCTGGCGGCCGCGATCTGACGAGAGCAGGCACATTCAGCTTAGAATGCCCGTTGACAGCTCCTCCTCCTTTCCTATGGGCTTTCTGCAGTGCGAACGCACCTCCGAAACGGAAAGAAACCTACTCACGGCCTTAAAAGTCAATGGGACCTGGGATTCCCAGCCGGTCACCCATACTGGTACTTGCCAGGCCTCAAGCTGGCTGGCGGCCGCGATCTGACGAGAGCAGGTACATTCAGCTTAGAATGCCCGTTGACAGCTCCTCCTCCTTTCCTATGGGCTTTCTGCAGTGCGAACGCACCTCCGAAAAGGAAAGCAACCTACTCACGGCCTTAAAAGTCAACGGGACCTGGGATTCCCAGCCGGTCACCCATACTGGTACTTGCCAGGCCTCAAGCTGGCTGGCGGCCGCGATCTGACGAGAGCAGGCACATTCAGCTTAGAATGCCCGTTGACAGCTCCTCCTCCTTTCCTATGGGCTTTCTGCAGTGCGAACGCACCTCCGAAAAGGAAAGAAACCTACTCACGGCCTTAAAAGTCAACGGGACCTGGGATTCCCAGCCGGTCACCCATACTGGTACTTGCCAGGCCTCAAGCTGGCTGGCGGCCGCGATCTGACGAGAGCAGGCACATTCAGCTTAGAATGCCCGTTGACAGCTCCTCCTCCTTTCCTATGGGCTTTCTGCAGTGCGAACGCACCTCCGAAAAGGAAAGCAACCTACTCACGGCCTTAAAAGTCAACGGGACCTGGGATTCCCAGCCGGTCACCCATACTGGTACTTGCCAGGCCTCAAGCTGGCTGGCGGCCGCGATCTGACGAGAGCAGGCACATTCAGCTTAGAATGCCCGTTGACAGCTCCTCCTCCTTTCCTATGGGCTTTCTGCAGTGCGAACGCACCTCCGAAACGGAAAGAAACCTACTCACGGCCTTAAAAGTCAACGGGACCTGGGATTCCCAGCCGGTCACCCATACTGGTACTTGCCAGGCCTCAAGCTGGCTGGCGGCCGCGATCTGACGAGAGCAGGCACATTCAGCTTAGAATGCCCGTTGACAGCTCCTCCTCCTTTCCTATGGGCTTTCTGCAGTGCGAACGCACCTCCGAAAAGGAAAGCAACCTACTCACGGCCTTAAAAGTCAACGGGACCTGGGATTCCCAGCCGGTCACCCATACTGGTACTTGCCAGGCCTCAAGCTGGCTGGCGGCCGCGATCTGACGAGAGCAGGCACATTCAGCTTAGAATGCCCGTTGATAGCTCCTCCTCCTTTCCTATGGGCTTTCTGCAGTGCGAACGCACTTCCGAAAAGGAAAGAAACCTACTCACGGCCTTAAAAGTCAACGGGACCTGGGATTCCCAGCCGGTCACCCATACTGGTACTTGCCAGGCCTCAAGCTGGCTGGCGGCCGCGATCTGACGAGAGCAGGCACATTCAGCTTAGAATGCCCGTTGACAGCTCCTCCTCCTTTCCTATGGGCTTTCTGCAGTGCGAACGCACCTCCGAAAAGGAAAGCAACCTACTCACGGCCTTAAAAGTCAACGGGACCTGGGATTCCCAGCCGGTCACCCATACTGGTACTTGCCAGGCCTCAAGCTGGCTGGCGACCGCGATCTGACGAGAGCAGGCACATTCAGCTTAGAATGCCCGTTGACAGCTCCTCCTCCTTTCCTATGGGCTTTCTGCAGTGCGAACGCACCTCCGAAAAGGAAAGAAACCTACTCACGGCCTTAAAAGTCAACGGGACCTGGGATTCCCAGCCGGTCACCCATACTGGTACTTGCCAGGCCTCAAGCTGGCTGGCGGCCGCGATCTGACGAGAGCAGGCACATTCAGCTTAGAATGCCCGTTGACAGCTCCTCCTCCTTTCCTATGGGCTTTCTGCAGTGCGAACGCACCTCCGAAACGGAAAGAAACCTACTCACGGCCTTAAAAGTCAATGGGACCTGGGATTCCCAGCCGGTCACCCATACTGGTACTTGCCAGGCCTCAAGCTGGCTGGCGGCCGCGATCTGACGAGAGCAGGCACATTCAGCTTAGAATGCCCGTTGACAGCTCCTCCTCCTTTCCTATGGGCTTTCTGCAGTGCGAACGCACCTCCGAAAAGGAAAGCAACCTACTCACGGCCTTAAAAGTCAACGGGACCTGGGATTCCCAGCCGGTCACCCATACTGGTACTTGCCAGGCCTCAAGCTGGCTGGCGGCCGCGATCTGACGAGAGCAGGCACATTCAGCTTAGAATGCCCGTTGACAGCTCCTCCTCCTTTCCTATGGGCTTTCTGCAGTGCGAACGCACCTCCGAAAAGGAAAGCAACCTACTCACGGCCTTAAAGTCAACGGGACCTGGGATTCCCAGCCGGTCACCCATACTGGTACTTGCCAGGCCTCAAGCTGGCTGGCGGCCGCGATCTGACGAGAGCAGGCACATTCAGCTTAGAATGCCCGTTGACAGCTCCTCCTCCTTTCCTATGGGCTTTCTGCAGTGCGAACGCACCTCCGAAAAGGAAAGCAACCTACTCACGGCCTTAAAAGTCAGCGGGACCTGGGATTCCCAGCCGGTCACCCATACTGGTACTTGCCAGGCCTCAAGCTGGCTGGCGGCCGCGATCTGACGAGAGCAGGCACATTCAGCTTAGAATGCCCGTTGACAGCTCCTCCTCCTTTCCTATGGGCTTTCTGCAGTGCGAACGCACCTCCGAAAAGGAAAGAAACCTACTCACGGCCTTAAAAGTCAACGGGACCTGGGATTCCCAGCCGGTCACCCATACTGGTACTTGCCAGGCCTCAAGCTGGCTGGCGGCCGCGATCTGACGAGAGCAGGCACATTCAGCTTAGAATGCCCGTTGACAGCTCCTCCTCCTTTCCTATGGGCTTTCTGCAGTGCGAACGCACCTCCGAAACGGAAAGAAACCTACTCACGGCCTTAAAAGTCAATGGGACCTGGGATTCCCAGCCGGTCACCCATAACTGGTAACTTGCCAGGCCTCAAGCTGGCTGGCGGCCCGCGATCTGACGAGAGCAGGTACATTCAGCTTAGAATGCCCGTTGACAGCTCCTCCTCCTTTCCTATGGGCTTTCTGCAGTGCGAACGCACCTCCGAAAAGGAAAGCAACCTACTCACGGCCTTAAAAGTCAACGGGACCTGGGATTCCCAGCCGGTCACCCATACTGGTACTTGCCAGGCCTCAAGCTGGCTGGCGGCCGCGATCTGACGAGAGCAGGCACATTCAGCTTAGAATGCCGTTGACAGCTCCTCCTCCTTCCTATGGGCTTTCTGCAGTGCGAACGCACCTCCGAAAAGGAAAGCAACCTACTCACGGCCTTAAAAGTCACGGGGACCTGGATTCCCAGCCGGTCACACCATACTGGTACTTGCCAGGCCTCAAGCTGGCTGGCGGCCGCGATCTGACGAGAGGCAGGCACATTCAGCTTAGAATGCCCGTGACAGCTCCTCCTCCTTTCCTATGGGCTTTCTGCAGTGCGAACGCACCTCCGAAACGGAAAGAAACCTACTCACGGCCTTAAAAGTCAACGGACCTGGGATTCCCAGCCGGTCACCCATACTGGTACTTGCCAGGCCTCAAGCTGGCTGGCGGCCGCGATCTGACGAGAGCAGGCACATTCAGCTTAGAATGCCCGTTGACAGCTCCTCCTCCTTTCCTATGGGCTTTCTGCAGTGCGAACGCACCTCCGAAAAGGAAAGAAACCTACTCACGGCCTTAAAAGTCAACGGGACCTGGGATTCCCAGCCGGTCACCCATACTGGTACTTGCCAGGCCTCAAGCTGGCTGGCGGCCGCGATCTGACGAGAGCAGGCACATTCAGCTTAGAATGCCCGTTGACAGCTCCTCCTCCTTTCCTATGGGCTTTCTGCAGTGCGAACGCACCTCCGAAACGGAAGAAACCTACTCACGGCCTTAAAAGTCAACGGGACCTGGGATTCCCAGCCGGTCACCCACACTGGTACTTGCCAGGCCTCAAGCTGGCTGGCGGCCGCGATCTGACGAGAGCAGGTACATTCAGCTTAGAATGCCCGTTGACAGCTCCTCCTCCTTTCCTATGGGCTTTCTGCAGTGCGAACGCACCTCCGAAAAGGAAAGCAACCTACTCACGGCCTTAAAAGTCAACGGGACCTGGGATTCCCAGCCGGTCACCCATACTGGTACTTGCCAGGCCTCAAGCTGGCTGGCGGCCACGATCTGACGAGAGCAGGCACATTCAGCTTAGAACGCCCGTTGACAGCTCCTCCTCCTTTCCTATGGGCTTTCTGCAGTGCGAACGCACCTCCGAAAAGGAAAGAAACCTACTCACGGCCTTAAAAGTCAACGGGACCTGGGATTCCCAGCCGGTCACCCATACTGGTACTTGCCAGGCCTCAAGCTGGCTGGCGGCCGCGATCTGACGAGAGCAGGCACATTCAGCTTAGAATGCCCGTTGACAGCTCCTCCTTCCTTTCCTATGGGCTTTCTGCAGTGCGAACGCACCTCCGAAACGGAAAGAAACCTACTCACGGCCTTAAAAGTCAATGGACCTGGGATTCCCAGCCGGTCACCCATACTGGTACTTGCCAGGCCTCAAGCTGGCTGGCGGCCGCGATCTGACGAGAGCAGGCACATTCAGCTTAGAATGCCCGTTGACAGCTCCTCTTCCTTTCCTATGGGCTTTCTGCAGTGCGAACGCACCTCCGAAAAGGAAAGCAACCTACTCACGGCCTTAAAAGTCAACGGGACCTGGGATTCCCAGCCGGTCACCCATACTGGTACTTGCCAGGCCTCAAGCTGGCTGGCGGCCGCGATCTGACGAGAGCAGGCACATTCAGCTTAGATTGCCCGTTGACAGCTCCTCCTCCTTTCCTATGGGCTTTCTGCAGTGCGAACGCACCTCCGAAAAGGAAAGAAACCTACTCACGGCCTTAAAAGTCAACTGGACCTGGGATTCCAGCCGGTCACCCATACTGGTACTTGCCAGGCCTCAAGCTGGCTGGCGGCCGCGATCTGACGAGAGCAGGCACATTCAGCTTAGAAA